>NC_139222.1:287360026-287488549 GCF_055691185.1 Crinia signifera | reverse complement strand
TGGCCAGATGCACTAAGCTTCAAAAGTGATAAAATGGAGAGTGATAAACAGCCAGCCAATCAGCTCCTACCTGACATGTCACTGACTGCCGCCCGGATAAACATAGAAACATAGAAACATAGAATTTGACGGCAGATAAGAACCACTTGGCCCATCTAGTCTGCCCCTTTTTTTAAACATGTTACCTCAAACCATATTTGATCCTTATTTTTTTGTAAGGATATCAATATGCTTATCCCAAGCATGTTTAAATTGTACTACTGTATTTGAGTCTACCACTTCTGTTGGGAGGCTATTCCACTTATCTACTACTCTTTCTGTGAAAAAATTCTTCCTCGCATTTCCCCTGAATCGTCCTCCCTCTAGTTTCAGTGCATGTCCTCGTGTTCTGTTGCTTTTCTTCCTGTGAAGAATGTCTCCCACCTGTACCTTGTTAAAGCCCTTGATATATTTGAAAGTTTCTATCATGTCCCCCCTTTCCCTTCTCTGCTCTAAAGTATACATATTAAGATCTTTTAGTCTTTCCTGGTGCGTTTTGTGATGTAGGCCATGCACCAAATTAGTTGCTCTTCTTTGTACAGTCTCTAATGTATTTATATCCTTCTGGAGATATGGCCTCCAGAACTGAACACAATACTCTAGGGGCGAGATGTACTAAAGGGAAAATGCGGTAAAACCCCCGTTTTACCGCATTTTCCTATGTACTAAAACCCGTTCGCCACGTCACCGCAGGGCAGGGTATCGCCACCTTTGGGTGGCGATACCCTATAGAAGCCTATGGGCTTCTTTTCGCCACCCGCCGCGTCGCCGCAACCCCGCCGCCTCGCCGACCCCCCCTTTCCCCCCTCCCTTGGGCTTACCTTCTTGCAGGTCCTCCTGGACCCCGGAAGGTAAGCCCTTCCTCCCCCTAGCAACGCAGCCGGACGTCCTTCCGGCTGCAGGGGGAGGAGGAAGCGCCGGGGACAGCTTGCTTAGCTGTCCCCGGCGTGAAAGCAGCAAAAGCCGGCTGGGAGGTGACGGAGCCCCCCGCAGACCACAGTACAGGTATCGCGGGGGGGCTCCGTCACCGCATCGCGATGCCAGCCGCATATGTTAGTACATATGCGGCGGCATCGCGGCGGGGGGGGCGAAGGGCGGCGATGTATTTTAATACATCCCGCCCTAGGTGAGGTCGTACCAATGACCTATACAGTGGCATTATTACTTCTTTCTTTCTACTGCTGATACCTCTCCTATGCAACCAAGCATCTGACTTGCCTTCTTCATTGCTTTGTTTACATTGCCTACCTGCTTTTAAGTCCCCTGAAATAGTGACACCTAGATCCCTCTCTTCCTCAGTAGTTTCCATTATAGTGCCATTTATACTATACTAGGTGATTCATCGCGCCCTACGGGCGCTCTTCACACCGTCGTAAGGGGCTGCGCCCCCTTAATTTGTGAACGTTTGTATATGAGAAAATATGATTAGAATTGTATGAAAGATGCCCTGTATTGCAACTTAGGTGTCCGCGAATCGCGGGAGGGGGGGTCGCGGAGGGTGCCGCGAATTGCAGGAGGGGGGGTCGCGGGGGGTGCCGCGAATTGCAGGAGGGGGGGTTGTGGGGGGTGGATGCTGTAAATCGCGGGAGGGGAGGGATTTCAGAGAATCGCGGGAGGTGGGTCGCGGGTTGGGTTGCCGCAAGGGGGGTTACGGGGGCGGGGGTTGCGGCGAATCATGGTAGGGGGGGTCGCGGGGGTGTGCCGTGAATCACGGGAGGGGGGGTCACGGGGTGGGGTGCCGAGAATCGCGGGGGTGTGTGTGTGTGCCGTGAATCGCGGGAGTGGGGGTTGCGGGGGGGGGGGGGGGGGGGTGACGCGAATCGCCACAAGAAAAAATCAACACAGAAAGGTCAACACATGTAAATGTTGACATAAGTGTGGCACTTCATTGGTGTCCATGTCGACACATGAGAATGAATATGAAAACATAAAAAAAAAAATGAAAAAAAAACTTCAAAAACTCATGTCAACCTTTTTCATTGTCGACCATAGCCATGTCAGTGTTTTCCATGTGCAATTTAAATTCTGGAGCTGCCGCGAATCGCGGGGGGTGCCGCGAATTGAGGGAGGGGGGGTCGCGGGGGTGGGTGCCGCGAATCGCGGGAGGGGGGGTTACGGGGGCGGGGGTTGCGGCGAATCATGGTAGGGGGGGTCGCGGGGGGTGTGCCGTGAATCACGGGAGGGGGGGTCACGGGGTGGGGTGCCGAGAATCGCGGGGGTGTGTGTGTGTGCCGTGAATCGCGGGAGTGGGGGTTGCGGGGGAGGGGGGGGGGTGGGGGGGGGGTGTGACGCAAATCGCCACAAGAAAAAATCAACACAGAAAGGTCAACACATGTAAATGTTGACATAAGTGTGGCACTTCATTGGTGTCCATGTCGACACATGAGAATGAATATGAAAATATTCAAAAAATGAAAAAAAAAACTTCAAAAACTCATGTCAACCTTTTTCATTGTCGACCATAGCCATGTCAGTGTTTTCCATGTGCAATTTAATTCTGGAGCTGCCGCGAATCACGGGGGGTGCCGCGAATTGCGGGAGGGGGGGTGTCGCGGGGTTGGGTGCCGCGAATCGCGGGAGGGCGGGGTTCACAGGGGTTCCGGTGAGGGGTTGCCGCGAATTGCGGGAGGTGGGGGGTCACGGGGGGTGCCGCGAATCGCGGGAGGGGGGGTTGCGGGGGGGTGTGACGCGAATCGCCACAAGAAAAAATCAACACATAAAGGTCAACACATGTAAATGTTGACATAAGTGTGCCACTTCATTGGTGTCCATGTCGACACATGACAATGAATATGAAAAAAATAAAAAATAAATAAAAATAAATCTTCAAAAACTCATGTCAACCTTTTTCATTGTCGACCATAGCCATATCAGTGTTTTGCATGTGCCATTTAATCCTGGGGCTGCTGCGAATTGCGGGGGGGGGGGGTGCCGCGAATCGCGGGAGGGGGGTCGCAGGGGTGGTGCCGCCAATCGTGCAAGGGGGGGTCGCGGGGGGGTTCTATTTGCCGCGAATCGCGGGAGGGAGGTCGTGAGGGGGGTGTTTTTTCAGCGAATCGGGGGGGGGGGGTCACGGGGGAGGGTTTGCCGCGATTCGCGGGAGGGGGGGGTCGCGGGGTGGTGGTTATGCCGCGAATTGCGTGAGGGGTTCTTTTTGCAGCGAATCGCTGGAGGGGGGGTCGCGGGGGTGTTTTTGCTGCGAATCGCGGTAGGGGGGGTCGCGGGGGAGCGGGTGTTTTTGCCGCGAATCGCGGGAGGGGGGGGGGTTGCGGGGGGGGGGAGGTTTTGCCGCAAATCGCGGGAGGGGGGCGCTCACCTGGTGGCTGTGGAGTAGCAGTGCTGGGCAACATGGGAAGGCAGTGGGTGTCTGGCACTGTCTGTGGGCTCACTGGGCTGGTTCTCTGTCACATACCTCCCAACATGACCCTCTCCAGGAGGGACACAATGCTCTGTTTCTAGACTTCCGCTTAATGTATGATTGCCATCACCTGTTTTAAACAGGTTAATTTCTCAGAAAGGTGTTCAGCACAGATGAAGGCAATCACACATTAAGAGGAAAGTCCAGGAACAGAGCGTTATAGACACAGACACCCACTTTGAGTGACAGATGTAGCCAAATATATAGGAGATTGAGTCTTTGGATTTCTGAGACCCAAGTGCATGATTTTGCATTTTTTGGCATTAAACTGTAGTTGCCATTCTCTTGACCATTTCTCTAATCTGCCTAGATCCTCAATCATTTGTTTTACCCCTCCTGGTGTGTCTACCCTGTTGCATACGAATAGATAGTGTGTGTGTGTGTGTGTGTGTTTGTGTGTGTGTGTGACTGCTGCTGCAGGACATCTTTGCTGGTGACGGTGCGTGGTTGATTCCTCCCAGGACTGGCAGAACATTGGCTCAGGGTGTTGGGATCAGCAGTGGACAGCCGGGGGATGGGTTGATTACAGTGTAGGCTGCTATCTGTGTCGGCACTATGATATTTACCCCTTTTTCTTTCAGTGCAGCCGCCTGGAAGACCAGCGCTGTGTCCTCCCCTCCCCTCTGAAGGTCAGTGATACACCCACACGGTCACCGTTAGGCCAACAGCAGACGTCTGGGGACACGTTCAGCATAAACTTTATACTGTTGTTATGTGAGCTTTATTGCCTCATTTCTGGCTGTTTTATGGATATCTGATCTTTATGATCCCCGGGAATGGCTTTAATCTTTCTGGCTCTACTATCATCTCCCAGCGCCAGCGCGGCAAATGTGTGCACTGATGTCATCGACATGGTAATAGGCCTCCCGTCTGAAGGGGTCTCAGATGGGTCTTACACAAGTTGGACTCATGTACAGAATTTCAGCTACGACCAGGCACTGTATCACTCCGCCCCTCTCATCACTAACTGATCACACACAGCTGTATCACTCCGCCCCTCTCATCATAACAGATCACACACAGCTGTATCACTCCGCCCCTCTCATCACTAACAGATCACACACAGCTGTATCACTCCGCCCCTCTCATCACTAACAGATCACACACAGCTGTATCACTACACCCCAATACTCACTAACAGATCACACACAGCTGTATCACTCCGCCCCTCTCATCACTAACAGATCACACACAGCTGTATCACTCCGCCCCTCTCATCACTAACAGATCACACACAGCTGTATCACTCCGCTCCTCTCATCACTAACCCATACCTCCCAACTTGTGTCCGGTTGAAATAGGGACACTCGAAATAGGGACACTCGAGCGTCCGAAAAGGGGGCGGGGCGTATGCAAATGAGGGCGCGGCTTATGCTAATTAGCCGCGACCTCATTTTCATACGAGAATAGACGCTGTGCGCATGCGCACAGCGTCTATTCTACTAGATTGGGGGGTCTTCCAACTGCCACCCCCCGCAGCGGGACAATGCCTGCCGCGGGTGGGACGTCGGGACAGGACCCGAAAATCGGGACTGTCCCGACGGAATCGTGACAGTTGGGAGGTATGCTAACCGATCACACACAGCTGTATCACTACACCCCAATACTCACTAACAGATCACACACAGCTGTATCACTCCGCCCCACTAATCACTAACAGATCACACACAGCTGTATCACTCCGCCCCTCTCATCACTAACAGATCACACACAGCTGTATCACTACACCCCAATACTCACTAACAGATCACACACAGCTGTATCACTCCGCCCCTCTCATCACTAACAGATCACATACAGCTGTATCACTACGCCCCACTACTCACTAACAGATCACACACAGCTGTATCACTAAGCCCCACTACTCACTAACAGATCACACACAGCTGTATCACTCCGCCCCTCTCATCACTAACAGATAACACACAGCTGTATCACTACGCCCCAATACTCACTAACTGATCACACACATTTAAAGAACCAGCACCGGGCTCTTGGACCGGTCCTGGTTCCAAAAATACTAAAAGACATAGGGGTCCCCATATTTTTTAAACCAGCACCGGACTCCACTGGTCAATAAGATAATGCCACAGCTGCGGGACACGTTTATATTAGGCCCTGCAGCCACGACGGACCCCAGCGAACACAGGTGTGCCCCTGCCTGCAGGACGTCAGCACCCGGTGAGTAACCAGCGAACGATTCTTCCTCTGTGTGGGCGCATGCGATCGTAGCGAGGGGATTGGGGCGGCAGCCGAATAGGCTCTGAATAAATGTATGAATCGGCCTCTATATCTCCGTCCGTCTTGTGTCTAGTACATAGTCCCCATAGAGCGTTATACCTCCATTCCTGGTGAATGTGTACCATACAAGTAGGCCGGGTGAGGATCCACAGAGTATTTCAGGGTTGCCATTGCCCAGAGACCTTATATACAGTCATCCTGATAACGTGACTTCCAGTGTTCTCTTTACATTATTGCAGAGACAGGGCAGAGAGACGGAACACCCCGGCATCCGTGATGTGAGTGGCATTCCTTATCAATCCTGGCATATCAATCCTGTTGTTTCTGCTTAATTAATGCCATGTACTAATTCTTTAACTTTCCTAATTAATTCACCCACAATTCTCTCCCCTCCCTCTTTGTTTCCCCCACAGGTATTAAGAAGAGGCCGTCCCCTTCCCCTCCTGATTGTGCCCCCACTTGGTGGATACTGGATAGAGGGGGTCAGTCACACTCTGCCTTCCCCGGAGTCCGATATTACCGCTCCGTATGACAGATTGCGCATTCTCCAGTCTGACCCCACGGCTCGCGTCTACAGAAAGCACTTCTTAGGCAAGGTGCGACAAGTGTTGTATGCAAGATTCCTGTCATAGGTACAATATACCAGCTTCCTGTGCCGCTATCCTGACAGCTGTATCATTCCGCTCCCTATCCTGTCAGGACAAATCACACAGAGCTGTATCATTCCGCTCCCTATCCTGACGGGACAGATCTCACAGAGCTGTATCATTCCGCTCCCTATCCTGACAGGACAGATCACACAGAGCTGTATCATTCCGCTCCCTATCCTGACAGGACAGATCACACAGAGCTGTATCATTCCGCTCCCTATCCTGTCAGGACAAATCACACAGAGCTGTATCATTCCCCTCCCTATCCTGTCAGGACAAATCACACAGAGCTGTATCATTCCGCTCCCTATCCTGACGGGACAGATCTCACAGAGCTGTATCATTCCGCTCCCTATCCTGACAGGACAGATCACACAGAGCTGTATCATTCCGCTCCCTATCCTGACAGGACAGATCACACAGAGCTGTATCATTCCGCTCCCTATCCTGTCAGGACAAATCACACAGAGCTGTATCATTCCGCTCCCTATCCTTACAGGACAGATCACACAGAGCTGTATCATTCCGCTCCCTATCCTGACAGGACAGATCACACAGAGCTGTATCATTCCGCTCCCTATCCTGACAGAACAGATCACACAGAGCTGTAACATTCCGCTCCCTATCCTACTGGACAGTTCACACAGAGCTGTATCATTCCGCTCCCTATCCTGACGGGACAGATCACACAGAGCTGTATCATTCCGCTCCCTATCCTGACAGGACAAATTACACAGAGCTGTATCATTCCGCTCCCTATCCTGACAGGACAAATCACACAGAGCTGTATCATTCCGCTCCATATCCTGACGGGACAGATCTCACAGAGCTGTATCATTCCGCTCCCTATCCTGACAGGACAAATTACACAGAGCTGTATCATTCCGCTCCCTATCCTGACAGGACAAATCACACAGAGCTGTATCATTCCGCTCCCTATCCTGACAGGACAAATCACACAGAGCTGTATCATTCCGCTCCCTATCCTGACAGGACAAATAACACAGAGCTGTATCATTCCGCCCCCTATCCTGACAGGACAAATCACACAGAGCTGTATCATTCCGCTCCCTATCTTGACAGGACAAATAACACAGAGCTGTATCATTCCGCTCCCTATCTTGATGGGACAGATCACACAGAGCTGTATCATTCCGCTCCCTATCCTGACAGGACAAATCACACAGAGCTGTATCATTCCGCTCCCTATCCTGACAGGACAGATCACACAGAGCTGTAACATTCTGCCCCCTATCCTGACAGGACAGATCACACAGAGCTGTATCATTCCTCTCCCTATCCTGACAGGACAGATCACACAGGGCTGTATCATTCCGCACCCTATCCTGTCAGGACAAATCACACAGAGCTGTATCATTCTGCTCCCTATCCTGACGGGACAGATTACACAGAGCTGTATCATTCCGCTCCCTATCCTGACAGGACAAATCACACAGAGCTGTATCATTCCGCTCCCTATCCTGACAGGACAGATCACACAGAGCTGTATCATTCTGCTCCCTATCCTGACGGGACAGATCACACAGGGCTGTATCATTTCGGTCCCTATCCTGACAGGACAAATCACACAGAGCTGTATCATTCCGCTCCCTATCCTGACAGGACAAATAACACAGGGCTGTATCATTCCGCCCCCTATCCTGACAGGACAAATCACACAGAGCTTTATCATTCTGCTCCCTATCCTGACGGGACAGATGACACAGAGCTGTATCATTCCGCTCCCTATCCTGTCAGGACAAATCACACAGAGCTGTAACATTCCGCTCCCTATCCTGACAGGACAAATCACACAGAGCTGTATCATTCCGCTCCCTATCCTGACAGGACAGATCACACAGAGCTGTATCATTCTGCTCCCTATCCTGACGGGACAGATCACACAGAGCTGTATCATTCCGCTCCCTATCCTGACAGGACAGATCACATAGAGCTGTATCATTCCGCCCCTATCCTGACAGGACAGATCACACAGAGCTGTATCATTCCACTCCCTATCCTGACAGGACAGATCACACAGAGCTGTATCATTCCGCTCCCTATCCTGACAGGACAAATCACACAGAGCTGTATCATTCCACCCCCTATCCTGACAGGACAAATCACACAGAGCTGTATCATTCCGCTCCCTATCCTGACAGGACAAATCACACAGAGCTGTATCAGTCCGCTCCCTATCCTGACAGGACAAATCACACAGACCCTGATGAAGTCTATAAAAGACGAAACGCGATGGTCATGTTTCCATCTACTTGTGTGAATTACATCTGAACAAGTTTTGCAATAAATCATCGGGATATACAATATTGTATCTTATGTGTTGGTCTACTATTACAGGTATAATAACAGGTTGCTCTCCAGAGGAGATATTGGCGTCATCCTACTTTTGTATCGCTTGTTTACTGTATATATATATACTAGGTGATTCATCGCGCCCTACGGGCGCTCTTCACACCGTCGTAAGGGGCTGCTCCCCCTTAATTTGTGAACATTTGTATTGTGAGACATATGGTTAGAATTGTATGAAAGATGCCTGTATTGCAACTTGAGTTATAGGTGAAATGTGTTAAATAGAGAGCATATGATGTGGAAGGGGGTGTATTGTTTTGTTTAATTAAAAAGCGGTTACAGAGTAAGATGTACATTGATTGTTTGGATGGTACAGTGACATTTGTGGGTGTGGGGGGGCTGTGTGTGCATGTTGTTTAGGTGTGTGTGTGCAATAGTATAGTAGGGTGTTTCTGAGTCAGCGGCTCCCCACTGGCGGAGGTCATGACACAGGAAAACAGGAGGCTGGGTAGTGTAGGCATAAGGGGGACTAAAGAGGAGGGTGGGAGATACTGTGCAGCTTCTGCCAGTGGGTGAGGGTCCAGCGTAGCAGCACAGGAGTGCAGGACGGTGGCCCTGAGTCAGTGTCTCCTCCTACTGGGTGGGAGTTAGGGTGCATGAGAGCAGGAGGCTGAGTGGTAAAGCATGATAGGGGAATGTGAGCAACACAGGGTGAGCGGCTTCCCACTGGCGGAAGTTACGGGGCAGGAGAACAGGAGGCAGGGCAGTGATAGAGGTGTGTGGGCATGAGGGGTAGTAAAGGTTTTTGGCTGTTGCAGAGTAGGGATGGGCATTGGTGCAGACGCCATCGATGGTTGGCATCGATGGCGATTTTGCACCATGCCATCGATAGTAGTAACATATTACTTGGATAACCATCGATTTTTGTAGCTATCGATGGTCATCTAATATATCTGACTGAATAGGCAGTGGGTCAATCAGAACTCGGTGGCGGGACTTCTGGGTGTGGGGGGGCGGAGCTACGCTCCGTGTCCTGGCACCTTAAAAAATTTTGAAACTTGATTGGTTCTCCTTTGCCATTGATGTAGGGAAACCATCTGGTCCTCCCACATCGATGGCAAAAGTATTCAACATCGGTCATAAACCATCTATGATTTGAAATCATTGATGGTCGATGGGCATCCCTAGAACTGGAGGAGGGTGGGGGACAGTATGCCGCTCCTGGCAGTGGGTGAGCGTCTCCTCCCACTGGGAGGGAGTAAGGGGGTGTATGAGAGCAGGAGGCTGTATAATAGTGGTATGTGGGCAAGACATTGATAAAAGTTGTGGCGCTGGTGCAGAGGACCGTGGGGACACTTCTGGCAGTGGGGGGCCTTAAATCGCTGAAAGGGGGGGTCCGAAAATTGCGGGAGGGGGGTTGTGGGGGTCCGTGAATCGCGGGAGGGGCGCGCGGGGTGCCGTTAATGAAGGAAGGGGGGGGGGGCACGGGGGTCGCGAATCGCGGGAGGGGGGCGTGGAGGGGTCATGAATTGCGGGAGGGGGAGGTCGTGGGGGTCCGCGAATCGCGGGAGGGCGGGTGCGGGGGTGCCGTGAATCGTGAGAGGGGTGCGTGAATCGCGGGGGTGGGCGCCGGAGGTGCTGTGGGGTTCCGTGAATCGCGGGAGGGGTCCGCAAATCGCAGGGGGGGGTGCCGTGAATCTCGGGAGGGGGTGGGGGGTTGCAAATCGCGGGAGGGGGGCGCAGCGAAGCACGGGAGGGGGGCGCGGCGAATCGCGGGAGGGGGCGCGGTGGTGCTGTGAATCGCGGGGGTGCCACAAATCGCGGGAGGGGGGGTCGCGTGGGGCCGCAAATCTCGGGAGATGGTGCCGTGAATTGCGGGAGGGGGCTTGGGTCCGCAAATCACGGGAGGGGGGCGCTGTGAATCGCTGGAGGGGGGGTCGCGGGAGTCCCGCGAATCGCAGGATGGGGGGGTTGCGGGAGTCCTGTGAACCGCGGCAGGGGGGGTCGCGGGGGGTGCCGTGAATCGTGGGAGGGGTGTGTGAATCGTGGGGGGGGTGTCACGGGGGGTCGCGAATCGCGGGAGGGGGCGCCGGAGATGCTGTGAGATTCCGTGAATCGCGGAAGGGGGTCCGCAAATCGCAGGATGGGTTGCGATGGGTGCCGTGAATCGCTGGAGGGGGTCCACAAATTCCGGGGGGGGGGGCGCGAATCGCGGGAGGGGGGGTGCGGGGGGGTTTGAATCGCGGGGGCGCAAATCGCAGGAGGGGTGCCGTGAATCGCGGGACGGGGTTTGCAAATCGCAGGATGGGGGCGCAGCGAAGCACGGTAGGGGGCGCAGCGAATCGTGGGAGGGGGCGCGGTGGTGCAGTGAATCGCGGGGTGCCGCAAATCACGGGAGGGGGGGTCGCGTGGGGCCGCAAATCGCAGGAGGGGGTCCGCGGGGGTGCTGTGAATTGGGGAGAGGGCTTGGGTCCGCATATCATGGGAGGGGGGGCGCTGTGAATCGCTGGAGGGGGGGTCGCGGGCGTCCCACGAATCGCAGGATGGGGGGGTCGCGGGGTCCTGCGAATCGCAGCAGGGGGGGTCGCGGGGGGGAGGGAGGGGGGTGCGGGGGGCGCCGTGAATCGTGGGAGGGGTGTGTGAATCATGGGGGGGTGTCACGGGGGGTCGTGAATCGCAGGAGGGGGCGCCGGAGATTCTGTGGGGTTCCGTGAATCGCCGAAGGGGGTCCGCAAATCGCAGGAGGGGTTGCGATGGGTGCCGTGAATCGCGTGAGGGGGGGTCCACAAATTCCGGGGGCGCGAATCTCGGGAGGGGGGGGCTAGAATCGCGGGGGGCGCAAATCGCAGGAGGGGGGTGCCGTGAATCGCGGGATGGGGTTTGCAAATCGCAGGAGGGGGCGCAGCGAAGCATGGTAGGGGGGCGCAGCGAATCGTGGGAGGGGGCGCGGTGGTGCCATGAATCGCGGGGCTGCCATGAATCGTGGGAGGTGGGGGTCGTGTGGGGCCACAAATCGCAGGAGGGGGTCCGCGGGGGGTGTCGTGAATAAAGGGAAGGGGGGGTTGAGGGGGGTCCTGCGAATGGGGGGACGGGGGGTCACGGGAGTGCCGCAAGTTGCAAGGGGGGGCGTGGGGGTCCTGCGAATGGGTGAAGGGGGGGTCGCGGGGGGTGCCGCGAATCACAGGAGGGGGGTCGTGGGTGTCGGGGGGAGGGTTGCTGGCAGAGGGGGGGAGCGGGAGTAATGATGGATGGTGGCTGTGGAGTAATGGTGGATGGTGGGCGTGTACTGTAGCCCTGGCTGGGCAGGGGGAGGTAATGTCAAGGGGGTGGAACGTCATACACATGAAAACATTATACACATAAAACACTGGTCTTTTCCCTAGGGGGGGGGGGGGGGCTTTGTGTATCCAGCTGGGCGGGAGCGTTAGCTACACAGGGGATGAGTGACAGATCTGGCTAAATATATAAGATATATAAATATATATTTATATATATATATATATATCTCAGTTTAAGACTTGTCTGTCTGATCACCGCTGACCTCTTCCTCTCTGCTAGGAGCACTCCAACTTCTGTGCCCAGGACCCCCGGCTGGGAGCGGTTATCTTATCAGCGAAGCTGGAGCAGAAAGCGGAGAGACTGCGCCTGATCCTCAGGTACCGCGCGGAGACCATGGCGCATGTAATAAGTGATGTGATTTCTATGAGGACATTTCCATTGTTTCATATGGGATATTGCACTCTCTACTGTAAATTATAAAAGTATTATAAGTCACAGACAAGAAGTATTGTGGGTAATATAATAACACAGATTACCCTGACATCATGACATTTAAATAATGACATCAGAACTCACAGTTTATACATAAACTTCACTTGTCTATTACATCTCGCCCCACTTGTCTATTACATCTCGCCCCACTTGTCTATTACATCTCACCCCATTTGTCTATTACATCTCGCCCCACTTGTCTATTACATCTCACCCCATTTGTCTATTACATCTCGCCCCACTTGTCTATTACATCTCACCCCATTTGTCTATTACATCTCGCCCCACTTGTCTATTACATCTCGCCCCACTTGTCTATTACATCTCGGCCCATTTGTCTATTACATCTCGGCCCATTTGTCTATTACATCTCGCCCCACTTGTCTATTACATCTAGCTCCACTTGTCTATTACATCTCGCCCAACTTGTCTATTACATCTCGCCCCACTTGTCTATTATGTCTAGCCCCACTTCTCTATTACATCTCGCCCCACTTGTCTATTATGTCTAGCCCCACTTGTCTATTACATCTCGCCCCACTTGTCTATTACATCTAGCCCCACTTGTCTATTACATCTCGCCCCACTTGTCTATTACGTCTAGCCCACTTGCCTATTACATCTCGCCCCATTTGTCTATTACATCTCGCCCCACTTCTCTATTACATCTCGCCCCACTTCTCTATTACATCTCGCCCCACTTGTCTATTACATCTCACCCCATTTGTCTATTACATCTCGCCCCACTTGTCTATTATGTCTAGCCCCACTTGTCTATTACATCTCGCCCCACTTGTCTATTACATCTAGCCCCACTTGTCTATTACATCTCGCCCCACTTGTCTATTACGTCTAGCCCACTTGTCTATTACATCTCGCCCCATTTGTCTATTACATCTCACCCCACTTCTCTATTACATCTCGCCCCACTTGTCTATTACATCTCGCCCCACTTCTCTATTACATCTCGCCCCACTTGTCTATTACATCTCGCCCCACTTGTCTATTACATCTCGCCCCATTTGTCTATTACATCTAGCCCCACTTGTCTATTACATATCGCCCCACTTGTCTATTACATCTAGCTCCACTTGTCTATTACATCTCACCCCATTTGTCTATTACATCTCGCCCCACTTGTCTATTACATCTCACCCCATTTGTCTATTACATCTCGCCCCACTTGTCTATTACATCTCGCCCCACTTCTCTATTACATCTCGCCCCACTTGTCTATTACATCTCACCCCATTTGTCTATTACATCTCGCCCCACTTGTCTATTATGTCTAGCCCCACTTGTCTATTACATCTCGCCCCACTTGTCTATTACATCTAGCCCCACTTGTCTATTACATCTCGCCCCACTTGTCTATTACGTCTAGCCCACTTGTCTATTACATCTCGCCCCATTTGTCTATTACATCTCGCCCCACTTGTCTATTACATCTCACCCCATTTGTCTATTACATCTCGCCCCACTTGTCTATTATGTCTAGCCCCACTTGTCTATTACATCTCGCCCCACTTGTCTATTACATCTCACCCCACTTGTCTATTACATCTCGCCCCACTTGTCTATTACATCTCGCCCCACTTGTCTATTACATCTCGCCCCACTTGTCTATTACATCTCGCCCCACTTGTCTATTACATCTCGCCCCATTTGTCTATTACATCTAGCCCCACTTGTCTATTACATATCGCCCCACTTGTCTATTACATCTAGCTCCACTTGTCTAGTACATCTCACCCCATTTGTCTATTACATCTCGCCCCACTTGTCTATTACATCTCACCCCATTTGTCTATTACATCTCGCCCCACTTGTCTATTACATCTCGCCCCACTTGTCTATTACATCTCGGCCCATTTGTCTATTACATCTCGGCCCATTTGTCTATTACATCTCGCCCCACTTGTCTATTACATCTAGCTCCACTTGTCTATTACATCTCGCCCCACTTGTCTATTACATCTCGCCCCACTTGTCTATTATGTCTAGCCCCACTTCTCTATTACATCTCGCCCCACTTGTCTATTATGTCTAGCCCCACTTGTCTATTACATCTCGCCCCACTTGTCTATTACATCTAGCCCCACTTGTCTATTACATCTCGCCCCACTTGTCTATTACATCTCGGCCCATTTGTCTATTACATCTCGGCCCATTTGTCTATTACATCTCGCCCCACTTGTCTATTACATCTAGCTCCACTTGTCTATTACATCTCGCCCAACTTGTCTATTACATCTCGCCCCACTTGTCTATTACATCTCGCCCCACTTGTCTATTATGTCTAGCCCCACTTCTCTATTACATCTCGCCCCACTTGTCTATTATGTCTAGCCCCACTTGTCTATTACATCTCGCCCCACTTGTCTATTACATCTAGCCCCACTTGTCTATTACATCTCGCCCCACTTGTCTATTACGTCTAGCCCACTTGTCTATTACATCTCGCCCCATTTGTCTATTACATCTCGCCCCACTTCTCTATTACATCTCGCCCCACTTCTCTATTACATCTCGCCCCACTTGTCTATTACATCTCACCCCATTTGTCTATTACATCTCGCCCCACTTGTCTATTATGTCTAGCCCCACTTGTCTATTACATCTCGCCCCACTTGTCTATTACATCTAGCCCCACTTGTCTATTACATCTCGCCCCACTTGTCTATTACGTCTAGCCCACTTGTCTATTACATCTCGCCCCATTTGTCTATTACATCTCACCCCACTTCTCTATTACATCTCGCCCCACTTGTCTATTACATCTCGCCCCACTTCTCTATTACATCTCGCCCCACTTGTCTATTACATCTCGCCCCACTTGTCTATTACATCTCGCCCCATTTGTCTATTACATCTAGCCCCACTTGTCTATTACATATCGCCCCACTTGTCTATTACATCTAGCTCCACTTGTCTATTACATCTCACCCCATTTGTCTATTACATCTCGCCCCACTTGTCTATTACATCTCACCCCATTTGTCTATTACATCTCGCCCCACTTGTCTATTACATCTCGCCCCACTTGTCTATTACATCTCGGCCCATTTGTCTATTACATCTCGGCCCATTTGTCTATTACATCTCGCCCCACTTGTCTATTACATCTCGCCCCACTTGTCTATTATGTCTAGCCCCACTTGTCTATTACATCTCGCCCCACTTGTCTATTACATCTCGCCCCACTTCTCTATTACATCTCGCCCCACTTGTCTATTACATCTCGCCCCACTTGTCTATTACATCTCGCCCCATTTGTCTATTACATATAGCCCCACTTGTCTATTACATATCGCCCCACTGGTCTATTACATCTCGCCCCATTTGTCTATTACATCTCACCCCATTTGTCTATTACATCTCGCCCCACTTGTCTATTACATCTCGCCCCATTTGTCTATTACATCTCGCCCCACTTGTCTATTATGTCTAGCCCCACTTGTCTATTACATCTCGCCCCACTTGTCTATTACATCTCGCCCCACTTCTCTATTACATCTCGCCCCACTTCTCTATTACATCTCGCCCCACTTGTCTATTACATCTCGCCCCATTTGTCTATTACATCTAGCCCCACTTGTCTATTACATATCGCCCCACTGGTCTATTACATCTCGCCCCACTTGTCTATTACATCTCACCCCATTTGTCTATTACATCTCGCCCCACTTGTCTATTACATCTCACCCCATTTGTCTATTACATCTCGCCCCACTTGTCTATTACATCTCGCCCCACTTGTCTATTACATCTCGGCCCATTTGTCTATTACATCTCGCCCCACTTGTCTATTACATCTAGCTCCACTTGTCTATTACATCTCGCCCCACTTGTCTATTACATCTCGCCCCACTTGTCTATTATGTCTAGCCCCACTTCTCTATTACATCTCGCCCCACTTGTCTATTATGTCTAGCCCCACTTGTCTATTACATCTCGCCCCACTTGTCTATTACATCTAGCCCCACTTGTCTATTACATCTCGCCCCACTTGTCTATTACATCTCGGCCCATTTGTCTATTACATCTCGGCCCATTTGTCTATTACATCTCGCCCCACTTGTCTATTACATCTAGCTCCACTTGTCTATTACATCTCGCCCAACTTGTCTATTACATCTCGCCCCACTTGTCTATTACATCTCGCCCCACTTGTCTATTATGTCTAGCCCCACTTCTCTATTACATCTCGCCCCACTTGTCTATTATGTCTAGCCCCACTTGTCTATTACATCTCGCCCCACTTGTCTATTACATCTAGCCCCACTTGTCTATTACATCTCGCCCCACTTGTCTATTACGTCTAGCCCACTTGTCTATTACATCTCGCCCCATTTGTCTATTACATCTCGCCCCACTTCTCTATTACATCTCGCCCCACTTCTCTATTACATCTCGCCCCACTTGTCTATTACATCTCACCCCATTTGTCTATTACATCTCGCCCCACTTGTCTATTATGTCTAGCCCCACTTGTCTATTACATCTCGCCCCACTTGTCTATTACATCTAGCCCCACTTGTCTATTACATCTCGCCCCACTTGTCTATTACGTCTAGCCCACTTGTCTATTACATCTCGCCCCATTTGTCTATTACATCTCACCCCACTTCTCTATTACATCTCGCCCCACTTGTCTATTACATCTCGCCCCACTTCTCTATTACATCTCGCCCCACTTGTCTATTACATCTCGCCCCACTTGTCTATTACATCTCGCCCCATTTGTCTATTACATCTAGCCCCACTTGTCTATTACATATCGCCCCACTTGTCTATTACATCTAGCTCCACTTGTCTATTACATCTCACCCCATTTGTCTATTACATCTCGCCCCACTTGTCTATTACATCTCACCCCATTTGTCTATTACATCTCGCCCCACTTGTCTATTACATCTCGCCCCACTTGTCTATTACATCTCGGCCCATTTGTCTATTACATCTCGGCCCATTTGTCTATTACATCTCGCCCCACTTGTCTATTACATCTCGCCCCACTTGTCTATTATGTCTAGCCCCACTTGTCTATTACATCTCGCCCCACTTGTCTATTACATCTCGCCCCACTTCTCTATTACATCTCGCCCCACTTGTCTATTACATCTCGCCCCACTTGTCTATTACATCTCGCCCCATTTGTCTATTACATATAGCCCCACTTGTCTATTACATATCGCCCCACTGGTCTATTACATCTCGCCCCATTTGTCTATTACATCTCACCCCATTTGTCTATTACATCTCGCCCCACTTGTCTATTACATCTCGCCCCATTTGTCTATTACATCTCGCCCCACTTGTCTATTATGTCTAGCCCCACTTGTCTATTACATCTCGCCCCACTTGTCTATTACATCTCGCCCCACTTCTCTATTACATCTCGCCCCACTTCTCTATTACATCTCGCCCCACTTGTCTATTACATCTCGCCCCATTTGTCTATTACATCTAGCCCCACTTGTCTATTACATATCGCCCCACTGGTCTATTACATCTCGCCCCACTTGTCTATTACATCTCACCCCATTTGTCTATTACATCTCGCCCCACTTGTCTATTACATCTCACCCCATTTGTCTATTACATCTCGCCCCACTTGTCTATTACATCTCGCCCCACTTGTCTATTACATCTCGGCCCATTTGTCTATTACATCTCGCCCCACTTGTCTATTACATCTAGCTCCACTTGTCTATTACATCTCGCCCCACTTGTCTATTACATCTCGCCCCACTTGTCTATTATGTCTAGCCCCACTTCTCTATTACATCTCGCCCCACTTGTCTATTATGTCTAGCCACACTTGTCTATTACATCTCGCCCCACTTGTCTATTACATCTAGCCCCACTTGTCTATTACATCTCGCCCCACTTGTCTATTACGTCTAGCCCACTTGTCTATTACATCTCACCCCATTTGTCTATTACATCTCGCCCCATTTCTCTATTACATCTCGCCCCACTTCTCTATTACATCTCGCCCCACTTGTCTATTACATCTCGCCCCACTTGTCTATTACATCTCGCCCCATTTGTCTATTACATCTCGCCCCACTTGTCTATTATGTCTAGCCCCACTTGTCTATTACATCTCGCCCCACTTGTCTATTACATCTAGCCCCACTTGTCTATTACATCTCGCCCCACTTGTCTATTACGTCTAGCCCACTTGTCTATTACATCTCGCCCCATTTGTCTATTACATCTCGCCCCACTTCTCTATTACATCTCGCCCCATTTGTCTATTACATCTCGCCCCACTTCTCTATTACATCTCGCCCCACTTGTCTATTACATCTCGCCCCACTTGTCTATTACATCTCGCCCCATTTGTCTATTACATCTAGCCCCACTTGTCTATTACATATCGCCCCACTTGTCTATTACATCTCGCCCCACTTGTCTATTACATCTCGCCCCACTTGTCTATCACATCTAGCCCCACTTGTCTATTACATCTAGCCCCACTTGTCTATTACATCTAGCCCCACTTGTCTATTACATCTCGCCCCACTTGTCTATTACATCTCGCCCCACTTGTCTATTACATCTCACCCCACTTGTCTATTACATCTCGCCCCACTTGTCTATCACATCTAGCCCCACTTGTCTATTACATCTAGCCCCACTTGTCTATTACATCTAGCCCCACTTGTCTATTACATCTAGCCCCACTTGTCTATTACATCTCGCCCCACTTGTTTATTACATCTAGCCCCACTTGTCTATTACATCTAGCCCCACTTGTCTATTACATCTAGCCCCACTTGTCTATTACATCTAGCCCCACTTGTCTATTACATCTAGCCCCACTTGTCTATTACATCTAGCTCCACTTGTCTATTACATCTCGCCCCACTTGTCTATTACATCTCGCCCCACTTGTCTATTATGTCTAGCCCCACTTCTCTATTACATCTCGCCCCACTTGTCTATTATGTCTAGCCCCACTTGTCTATTACATCTCGCCCCACTTGTCTATTACATCTCGCCCCATTTGTCTATTACATCTCGCCCTACTTGTCTATTATGTCTAGCCCCACTTGTCTATTACATCTCGCCCCACTTGTCTATTACATCTAGCCCCACTTGTCTATTACGTCTAGCCCACTTCTCTATTACATCTCGCCCCATTTGTCTATTACATCTCGCCCCACTTCTCTATTACATCTCGCCCCACTTGTCTATTACATCTCGCCCCATTTGTCTATTACATCTAGCCCCACTTGTCTATTACATATCGCCCCACTTGTCTATTACATCTCGCCCCACTTGTCTATTACATCTCGCCCCACTTGTCTATTACATCTCGCCCCACTTGTCTATTACATCTCGGCCCATTTGTCTATTACATCTAGCCCCACTTGTCTATTACATCTCGCCCCACTTGTCTATTACATCTCGCCCCACTTGTCTATTACATCTCGCCCCACTTGTCTATTACATCTCGCCCCACTTGTCTATTACATCTCGGCCCATTTGTCTATTACATCTAGCCCCACTTGTCTATTACATCTAGCCCCACTTGTCTATTACATCTCGCCCCACTTGTCTATTACATCTCGCCCCACTTGTCTATTACATCTCGCCCCACTTGTCTATTACATCTCGCCCCACTTGTCTATTACATCTCGCCCCACTTGTCTATTACATCTCGCCCCACTTGTCTATTGCATCTCGCCCCACTTGTCTATTACATCTAGCTCCACTTGTCTATTACATATCGCCCCACTTGTCTATTACATCTCGCCCCACTTGTCTATTACATCTCGCCCCACTTGTCTATTACATCTCGCCCCACTTGTCTATCACATCTAGCCCCACTTGTCTATTACATCTCGCCCCACTTGTCTATTACATCTCACCCCACTTGTCTATTACATCTCGTCCCACTTGTCTATCACATCTAGCCCCACTTGTCTATTACATCTAGCCCCACTTGTCTATTACATCTAGCCCCACTTGTCTATTACATCTCGCCCCACTTGTTTATTACATCTAGCCCCACTTGTCTATTACATCTAGCCCCACTTGTCTATTACATCTAGCCCCACTTGTCTATTACATCTAGCCCCACTTGTCTATTACATCTAGCCCCACTTGTCTATTACATCTCGCCCCACTTGTCTATTACATCTCGCCCCATTTGTCTATTGCATCTCGCCCCATTTGTCTATTACATCTCGCCCCATGTGTCTATTACATCTCGCCCCACTTGTCGCAGTAAGTTTGCACCCCACCCCCGGCCTGTCCTGTCCTTGGAGATAGGATGGGACAGGTCATAGCGCATTATATTATAGATACAGATATAATAAAGTAATGACTGTAATATGTCTGATATAATATTTATTCTTAGAACCAAGTCCGGCACCAAACATCAGTTGATTGACACGTCCAGCTTCAGCCATTTCCCCAGTGCAGTACAGATGGCGCAGGTAAGGTCATTATTCACGGGGCTAAGTGGCTGCGGGCAGCAGGGGAAGCCTGATTTACGACCTTATGCCAATGCAAGAATCCATAGGGCTAATGTGCCAATTTCCAATGGACGCCAAGCGGAAACCAATGGTGTACACCAGGAGCAGCAACTGTCATCACCTGCACCAGCTCCATGATAGGCACAGGAGATAAGACACACACAGGCATCACTCCATAGAGACATGGTATTTTACAGCAGATAAGAACCATTTGGCCAATCAGCAGAGATCTGTCCCACAGACCCACAGGCGCCACTAATGTCGGGGGTTGCTTGCACTTGCCCCACTGTCTCCCTGGGCCGGGGGCTGGAACCCGCATTTACTTTGACAAAAAGCCTCATTATAGTCCTGTAAATGATCCTCTGTTCTCTCCCTGGCAGATGCTATGCGAGGAATTATCTATGGAGAAGTTCTTCCCCATCCTAGACCTGAAGGTGAGAGCTCAATGTACGGATCCCATCATGTAAATGTCTGACCAGTCGCCACAAACTGATATTGGATGTTGTGCTTGTGGCTCCCCAGGCCTCGCAGCTGCTGGTCACCTTTGATGAGCACGTCATGACCAACAACTTCAAATTCGGGGTCATCTACCAGAAACCGGGACAGGTGAGGAACCAAATGAAAGATGACAGTAGATAATAAGAATTAGTGATACTTCATTTAAGCCCAAAATCAGAGCTTGGTTGTAAAAGGTAAACAGCCGAATCCAGGATGAGTACAGCGGGTTCCCGTTCATGGTATTTGGCACACCAGTAATCGGCGCAATTCTATCCTACATTTGTGGCAGCGCAAAGCTGAGATTGTGTTCATCGAGCTCGAGTCTACTCCTCATGCCAACCGAGAACTTGCGGCTCCTCATACAACTGTCTGGCGTGTGTTAAAGAGATGTTTAATTACAACCAACTGGTACTGGCCCTTCTTGCAGGTGACAAGAAGGGATAAAACCCACACAAATCTGTAGGGCTTGAGCCTGATTCTCCGAAAGGGACCATGTTTTGCGCATTTCGAGGGAAAGACAATTACAGGTCAAACAGAAACAGAAATGCTCTTTCCACAACTTATTGCAGATTCCAATAGAGCGGCGCCACATTGGCATCTTCAGATTCATCATTTTCTAAGCTACACACTTCCTCAAGATTGGTGCTAGACTCTTGGCCCCCAAAAGCTCCTACAACTTTTTCTTTTGGGCATACTGTACTTCAAAGACCGTGTTTTTGTGCCACCATTATCGGCTAGTCTAAATGATGCTGCCATCCTTAATGCTGCCATCCTGAAACTGCCCATTTTTTGTGATTTTAGAATTGTCTTTGGATTTGCTTTAACAAACTGTAATCTGTTTCATGCCTTTTAAATTGGAGGGTATATGCTGTATGGCCCCTTGGAATGATGGGAAAAAGGAGACAATGAGTAGGGTTACTTTTACCCTACGTACGAGTTATCGCCACATCAGAATTGTCTCTCTAATGCTTTGCGGTATCGGCAATTCCAAGGAAGGATTGTCCCATGGTCTTATTCCAAAGACTTTCCATTATTAGTTTAACAATGTAGTATAATGTAGATGTGTATATTAGTATTTGGTGAGGGTGACTGCTGCACTTGTTAGTGGAACTTAGAGGATATACCGTTGGTTTTGTACACACGTATGCACGCTTTTGTCCCATACACCATGATGTGTGCAAACTGACCAACTAGGCAGAACAATGCCCATAACGGTGTCATAAATAAGGTTCTTAAAGTAGGAAATACATATTGTTATTCTAAAGGTTCTAGACCATTATCGAAGAACACAGCACTCAGAGCATGTGAGGTGCAAATTAATGATGGGGAACCTTTCAGCAATGAGTTTGTTTGTACATGCAACCACCAACAAAAACATGTTTCATTTTGCACTATAACCCGTTGACATGACAGAACTCCCATGGGTGCCAGGATGAGGCCGCCATGAGATTTGGAGGCGACAGGGGGCCCAGTGATGCCGAAGTCTGTGCACTCTCCACAGGAAGATCAGAGCCGATTCCTGATAGTAGTAGGATGTGACAGAAGAGGGCCCCAGGAAGCTACTGTGGTACAGCACTGTTCCACTCCCTGATATTGAATACAAGGGGTGGTGACAATTGGCAGATCCAGTGGTGAGGCTGCAGCACAATCCAAAGTAAGGCTATGGGAGGAGCCACACCAACTGCCAGTGAGTCCCAGACGGCAATGTCTGACAGTGTTTGGTGTGACAGTGGGAGTTACTCCCCTATTTGAATTTCGGAATGTGCTGCATACCCACCACTGGATCCGCCACTGGCGGTGACCACGGTTCCTGGTGTTAGCGGCATCACAGGAGCTCTACTAGCCACAGAAAACATTCAGATTTCTTGGATGTTATAATAAATAATATTAAGCCAATACTTTTAACAAATGTGTCTGTGATCAAGAGAATATGCGTGCAAGGTCTTCTGTGAAATCTGCTGGTGCCACCACATATTCTCACAAACACAATGTACATGGCTTCCACTTTACCTAAGTTCCACATCCATCTCCACACCCCCTAACCCTGACACCCCAATATGTTGCAGGTGACTGAGTCAGAGCTGTTCAGCAACACAGAGGAGAGTTTGGGGTTCACTGAGTTTCTTGATTTCCTGGGAGAACGAATCGACCTTCAGAACTTTAAAGGGTGAGAAAATAACCCGCTATTGAATAATGCAGAGAAATAAATAATGCATGTGTGCCGGGTGGTAAACATTTCCCATGTATGTATATATACGCTGTACGATGTGCTGTGGAGGGGCCGTTGCAGCCTGATGAGTTGAATTTGCCTCTCTAGGTTCCGTGGGGGTCTGGATGTCTCACAAGGTCAGACAGGATCAGAATCTGTATATACCACGTTCCGGGGCCACGAAATCATGTTCCACGTCTCAACTAAGCTCCCGTATACACCAGGGGATACCCAACAGGTCTATGGGACATTGTTTTATACAGTGTATATATATATATATATAAATATATATATATATATATATATGGGACATTTTTTTAATTTCTGCTAGATTATGGGCCTAATTCACACTGACTGACTCAGCAGCGTAAAATTCGTTGCTTATAGAGCCCTGTAATGCCGCCCGCTGAGCGAATGCCCGCCTCCCGCCATGGCGCAAACCTTCCTGAATGACATTCATACTTGTATTTAGCTTTTACATCCTTTTTCCTGTTCCCTGACTTTCCCATCAGTCTTCTCTTTCTGTTCCTTGACTTTCATAACATTCATCTCTTTCTGTTCTGTTTTCCTAATATTACTGCTTTCCATTCCTTGGCTTTCCTAGCATTTCTCTTTCTTATTTCCTGCCTTTTATAACTTACTCCTCTTCCTGTTCCCTGTCATTCCCAATATTCCCCTTTTTTTTGTCTTCCTAGCATTCCCCTCTTCCCAATATTACCCTCTTACTTTTTCCTGCCTATGCCAACATTGTCCTCTTGAGGCCCCCATACACTAGGGCGACTTGTCCTTAGGACAAGTCGCCCCCGACTTCCCCCTGAGCTTCCCCGGCTGCTCCCCGGGGGAGCTTGATTAGATTGGCACTTGATGTGCCATTTTTTACATGTGATAAATCGTCTCGATTTATCACATGTAAAAAACCCAGGGAGCAGGGGGGGGGGGACGCTGGTGGGAGCAGGGGGGGGCTGGGGACGCTGCGGGGGACACAGGCGGCATAGAGCCGGGCAGAGGGAGCCGGGAGCTGTCAGTGCTAGAAAAAAAAGCCTATACAATGAATGGGCAGCCTGTGATTGGCTGAGCGCTCTCTCAGCCAATTGCTGACTGGCTGAGAGCGCGCTCAGCCAATCACAGGCCGCCCATTCATTGTATGGGCTTTTTTTTTTTATTCAGTACTGACAGCTCCCGGCTCCCCCTGCCCGGCTCTATGCCGCCTGTGTCCCCCGCAGCGTCCCCAGCCCCCCCTGCTCCCTCCACCGCGCGCCTCCCCACTAGGTCCCAAGTCCGGTGGTCGGACGTGCAGCAGGTCCGACCACCGGACGCAGATCCGATGCGCACGGGACATCAAAACTAGCCGATTTTGGTCCGATTTCGGCCAGATCCGACTGATCTGGCCAAAATCTGACCAAAATCGGCTAGTGTATGGGGGCCTTTAGTGGGGCAGATGTATTAAGCCTTAACAAGAGATAAATGCCAGGATGATAAGGAGAGATAAACGTCCAGCCAATCACCTGCTACCTGCCAGGTTACAGGCTGTGTTTGAAAAAAGTCAGTAAGGAGCTGATTGGCTGGATGTTTATCTCTCCTTATCACACTTGAATTTATCTCTTGTTAAGGCTACATACATCTGCCCCAGTGTTTCTTAACTTTCCCAGCATTACCCTCTTCCTGTTTCTTGCCTTCCCAACATCACCCTCTTCCTGTATCCTGCCTTCCTAACATTCGCCTCTTTCTGTTTCATAACTTTCAGAACATCGCCCTCTTGCCATTTCCTGGCTTCCCAACATCGCCCTCTTCCTGTTTCGTAACTTTCCTAACATCGCCCTCTTCCTGTTTCGTAACTTTCCTAACATCGCCCTCTTCCTGTTTCATAACTTTCCCAACATCGCCCTCTTGCCATTTCCTGGCTTCCCAACATCGCCCTCTTCCTGTTTCGTAACTTTCCCAACATCGCCCTCTTCCTGTTTACTAGCTTCTTAACATCGCCCTCTTCCTGTTTCATAACATTTCCAACATCACCCTCTTCATGTTTCGCAACTCTCCCAACACCCCCCTTTTCCTATTTCCTGGCTACCCAACATCGACCTCTTCATGTCTCGTAACTCTCCCAACATCTCCCCTTCGTTTACCACCTTTCCCACCATTACCCTCTTAGTGTTTCCTGACTTTCTCAACATGGGTCTTACTCTTACCTGTTGGGAGCAGAACGAGTGATCAATGCTCAAAGCAATATTCATTCTAATTTAAGATTTATTGATCTAATTTCTTCTGTATTATCTTCCAGCTGCAGAGGAAGCGTCACATTGGGAATGACATAGTGTCCCTCGTGTACCAGGATGCGGGGTCTGTATTCTCACCCGACATCGTCACCTCTCACTTCCTGCATTGCTACATTGTGGTCCAATCCTGCAGAAGCCACAGCGGCAATAATCTGTATAAGGTTAGACCGGGAGCTGGGCATCTTGTTCCCACCACTGTCTAGGTGACATTGTGTACAGATTCCATAATGTCAGTGATAATAGAGGTTATTCAGTCCATAGCACTAAGGCAGGTTCCGTCGGCCAGGTTGTTATGGCAGCCATTTCCCTACATCAGAGAGGAGCAACAGGGCTTTTATTTAGAAATGTACTTTACTTTTATGAACTAATTAAATGAAGCACAAATGTATAAATATTAATAAATATACCTCTGCATGTATTCTATACAGACCTACATGCTGTTCAGGGTACAACACATTGTGTAATAGTATTGCATTAACATCATTTAGGCCCTTATTCAGATCTGATCGCAGTACAAATTTGTTCTCAAAATGGGCAAAACCATGTGCACTGCAGGTGGGGCAGATGTGACATGTGCAGAGAGAGTAAAATTTGGATGGGGTGTGTTAAAACTGAAATCTAAATTGCAATGTAAAAATAATGCAGCCAGTATTTACCTTGGACAGAAACAAAATTACTCACCCTAATTTAACTCTCTCTGAACATGTAACATCTACCCCACCTGCAGTGCACATGGTTTTGCCCATTTTGAGAATAAATTTGTTCTGCGATCAGATCTGAATAAGGGCCTTAGTTACATTCATTATTTTAGAACAGTTTTTACACTTTTAGGTACCATGAATCCATACATTTATCACCCCACTGTACGGTTCAAACAAAACTTACATGTGTTCTCTCTCTGTGTTCCAACCACCTTCTGACAACAGGACAACACTGATATGTGACTAGGTCATATAACTCACTACGCACCGATTACCATTGCAATATGGCTTTTCCAAATGTTGTAGGTGGCACTTACCTTCATGCATCCTCCCATAGAGTTCTCTGTCTGCTGCTACCCAGTATTATGGTGTTTGTACCTGACCACATATGCTCATACTTCCCAATATGTGCAACACAGTCACATTTTGACGATACTCATTTAACCTCTGTTGAATGGCAGGTTTGTTATGATTTGTGGGAAGTTGGGGTCTCAAATTGGGTACTTAGCCCACTCAGCAGCACTGCCGATGTACTGTCTGTAGTAAGACTGCTGGCCGGTCCTCAGGATTCCTCTGCAAGGGTGCCACCAACTTGTCTGAAGTCAGCCGAGACAGATTCAGCCATTCACAGCATCGCTACACTGCACATGACTTTTACATCCAATCCACTCTTAGAGCTCCCTATGTAAGATGCTTCCTGCCACCTGTCCATTGCCAGTGCAACTAGTCTTGTAGGTTTCCAGTTCCTGAGCTCCAGCATCTGTACAAGTTATTTTCCGTCGTTTCACCTGAGTGCCCCCATTCTATTTTGATTCTGCCTGCTTACCATTCTGCAGCAAGGAATTACCATATGTTCAAACCCAGGGTGTGACAAGGTGTCTAGGACCTGATTGGCTGGTACTTTATCTCTCTCCACTGTATTTCTCTCCAAGGCTTAGTACCTCAGCCCCTATGGCATGATACATCTCTCCCTTAGTTCCTTAGGGGCAGATTTATTAAGCTTGGAGAAGAGATAAACTGGAGATAAATCTGAGAAAAGGTAAAAGGTGATAACGCACCAGCCAATCAGCTGTGTTTGAAAAAGACAGTTGGGAGTTGATTGGCTGGTGCTTTATCTCCTTTTACCTTTTCTCCGCTTTATCTCCAGTTTATCTCTTCTCCAAGCTTAATAAATTTGCCCCTTAGTAACTAGGCGCTCATGTGCTGCCCCTTTTCTTGCCTTGGAAGGTGTCCTCCTCATTACTGTACGTATTGCACCTCATAGTTCTCCACACAAGATTATTGTACCCTGATTTATCTAACTGACCCCCAGTTTCTCCCTAAAGGTCTCGGTCACTGCCCGTGATGATGTTCCTGGGTTCGGACCAGCTCTTCCCAACCCTGCAGTGTTTCAAAAGGTCAGTGAGGTTCTAGATGTTCCCACGTCCCCCGAGCCGCCGTTTGTGATGTTCATCTTATTGGACAATGGTGTCCGTATCTGGACTCTGGGAGAGATTCCTTAGATCGGGATATCCCACCAGAATCCAGAGTGACAGGAGGTTTGGTCCTACACATGAAGTTATGGGCTGACTATTCGCGATGACCTCATTCGTCTCCTTATGTTTTCACTCTTTAGGGGCCTATTTATCAAATAACATTTATGGGGTATCCCCCTGTATGTGCTATAAAGGGTTCTCCAAATCTGCTGCAGTCTCTCCATTTCTGACATCAGAAACAGCTTCTGTATGGGGGCTACCAGGCTGTTGGATTGACCAAACTCTGCAAAGCGTTGTATGGTACAGTAGCCTGCGGGTGACATCCGCAACATTCCAGGGACATGGCGCGGATAGTGTGGGTTTCAAATGGAGGCATTTGCCAGTATGTAACATGAAGCAAATGCGTCCTTTATTGTGCATGAGACACACTTGCACACCGCACCCCCCTTTGTGCAGGAGACCCACGCGCTTCCGAATCCCTAACTCTGTCTGTCTCCCTGAAGCGGACACAGGCAGGCTTGCCATACCCTGCCGCAATAATTACTGAGATGCTGGAGCGTCTGAGACGCTCCTGCGTCTCAGACAGATGGAGCGCCTCTCCCCCGGCACCCGCATGATCCCCCCTCCGCCGGCATCCACCAGCGCAGGGGATCTGGCGGTTTCCGGCGCTGTGTGAGAGGCACTCACTGGGCTGGCCGGGGGCAGAGCTGCAGCTCCCGGGGACACTACGGAGACTACGCTGCCTGACAGGGACACTACGCTGGCTACGCAGGACTGCCGCAGAGTCACTGCGCCGGCTACACTAGGCAGCCTTTGGGCTACGGTGACAACGTAGCTTAGCCTACGCTGAAAACATAGCGTAGCCTGCCGCCGTGAAACTACACAAGTACCGTTATATTTTATCATCTTGTGATTGGCAGCATTGAAGTCTAAATTGTCTCTTAGATATCAATATAGGAGACAATATATAGCCCTGCATAAAAAACTACTAATCATACTAATCAATATGCAATCATACATTAACGGCCGAACGATACATGTGAATACAACACAGTACAATTTCATTCACAAATATAGAGTGCAACGATAATGATACATGTGAAGTATAACAACAGACACAAAGTATATAACGGAATATATTAGTCCACTCGACTACAAGAACAGTGAGACTTACATAAGGAGTAATAAACTCTGATCAAGAGATCAACTTGATCAATAAATAATATTTAATTTAGTGTCACATTCACATGCTAAAAGTACAAGGACCATAATATAACATACAGGGACACATTAACCCTGCAAATACAGGATTGAACCTGACAGTGGCCCCTTACGTTTTAATTCACTCGATTTCTTTCTTTTTCACATCTACTTAGTATGTTTTAATATTTCACCAACTTTTATCCAGACGAAATAAAAGTAATATCTTAATTTAAAATTCATTAATTAACAGGACGATCAGTGCACCCTAATATTACTTTCTTTTCTTGTGAAATAGTGGAACCAGATAAAAGAAGTGGGTAGCACCTCTGAATTTCTTAATAAAGGGCATTAACCCCTGAAATTACAGGACCTTGGAGAGCAAGTTAGTCCTTAAGGAAATACAAAGTAATCAAAACTGGTGCGGGAATCCCCTCTCTCCCTCTCTCTCTCCCTCTCACTCGCTCGATAAGTGTGGCTTGTAACCTGTTTCATCAGCATAGCAAGGAAAAAATCTTCCTGTCTGTCAATATTACAAATCACCACTAGATGTCAGTATTACTATGCTGTATTGCTGTGCTGCACGTGTGGCCACTAGATGTCAGTATCACTAAGCTGCATTACTGTGCTGCACAGGTAACCACTAGATGGCAGTATCACTATGCTGCATTACTGTGCTGCACAGGTAACCACTAGATGGCAGTATCGCTATGCTGCGTTACTGTGCTGTACAGGTAACCACTAGATGGCAATATTGCTATGCTGCATTACTGTGCTGCACAGGTAACCACTAGATGGCAGTATCACTATGCTGTGTTATTGTGCTGCACAGGTAACCACTAGATGGCAGTATCGCTATGCTGCATTACTGTGCTGCACAGGTAACCACTAGATGGCAGTATCGTTATGCTGCATTACTGTGCTGCACAGGTAACCATTAGATGGCACTATCTCTATGCTGCGTTACTGTGCTGCACAGGTAACCACTAGATGGCAGTATCACTATGCTGTATTATTGAGCTGTAGCTGCACAGGAAACCACTAGATGGCAGTATCGCTATGCTGCATTACTGTGCTGCACAGGTAACCACTAGATGGCAATATCACTATGCTGTATTATTGTGCTGCACAGGTAACCACTAGATGGCAGTATCACTATGCTGTATTATTGTGCTGTAGCTGCACAGGTAACCACTAGATGGCAGTATCGCTATGCTGCATTACTGTGCTGCAAAGGTAACCACTAGATGGCAGTATCGCTATGCTGCATTACTGTGCTGCACAGGTAACGACTAGATGGCAGCATTGCTATGCTGCATAACTGTGCTGCACAGGGAACCACTAGATGGCAGTATCACTATGCTGTAATATTGTGCTGTAGCTGCAGCTGCACAGGTAACCACTAGATGGCAGACTCTCCCCATGTCATATTCTCGGCTTTGCTGGTATTAAATTACTATCAATTATTTAGCAAGTGCTTCTCTCTGAATAAAACATTTCCCCCATTTGTTACACTGGCGGAGTGAGGACAGAGCACTGCAAGTACAGAGGAGAAAAAACTGCAATGATTCATAACGTGATTTGAAATGCCAGCTGTAGTGTAGATATTGCGGAATCCATTATCCATAGTGTATAGATCAGTGAGTCACCGCAGTAACAGGGGAGAAATCAGCAGCCTGACAATGAGCTACTGGGACCTGGGGTGACCCGGATGTTTCAACTTTATGGTGTAATGTTTCGTAGCAACTAAAAAGTATGTTGGCACTGTAATGGAGCTATTGGACGAGGGCTCATGGCTTATCAGGCCCAGTACTGTAGGCACCGCTTGTGGCGAATTAAACTTAAAACTGCAAATTGCTTTAAAAAAAAAAATATCCAGAAGACATTGCTGATGCCAGTGGGAGGGGCTTCTTTAACACAACAGGCAACAGAGACTGACAGCCAGGCAGACTTGCTCTGCAGAAGTGTATTGTGTAATCCATACTGTGTTAGGTCTACGCTTCCTAAACTGGTTTCCTGGCATCTTGGGGTTCTACAAGGCACTGGCAGGGGGCCAGGTTGGTGGCCTAGGACCAAATGAAATTATTTAGGGTTAGTATGATGGGTAGAGTCAGCGCTAGTGACCACCAGTCATAAACTACAGTATGTGGACAAACAGAGGCGCAGCGCTGCCCCCACCATATAACTTTCCCCTAGGATGACATATAAGCGCAGTTTACTTCATTTAGAGTTTGTTTTTTTCCGACTTTCTCAAAACAAACCCTGCACCCTGGGGGTGCAGCGAAAAACTACAGGACCCAATAGGGCAAGGAGGTTCGGGTACCAATGGGTTAAATTGTACAGAGAGTCAGGGCCAGTGGTAACGCAACCACCCAGTGCTGGCAGAATCAGCTGTTTCCTGTGTTACAGATCCATTGGAGCACTGACAAATATTGGCCTGGGGATAAACACAAGCAAGTGGCTCTTCTACTCCCATACTGCAATTACACACACAGTGGCAGTGTGGATGTGTCTGTGTATAGTGTGGATGTGTCTGTATATAGGCAGTACACAGTGGCAGTGTGGATGTGTCTGTATATAGGCAGTACACAGTGGCAGTGTGGATGTGTCTGTGTATAGGCAGTACACAGTGGCAGTGTGGATGTGTCTGTATATAGGCAGTACACAGTGGCAGTGTGGATGTGTCTGTATATAGGCAGTACACAGTGGCAGTGTGGATGTGTCTGTGTATAGGCAGTACACAGTGGCAGCGTGGATGTGTCTGTATATAGGCAGTACACAGTGGCAGTGTGGATGTGTCTGTGTATAGGCAGTACACAGTGGCAGTGTGGATGTGTCTGTATATAGGCAGTACACAGTGGCAGCGTGGATGTGTCTGTATATAGGCAGTGCACAGTGGCAGTGTGGATGTGTCTGTATATAGGCAGTACACCGTGACAGTGTGGATGTGTCTGTATATAGGCAGTACACAGTGGCAGTGTGGATGTGTCTGTATATAGGCAGTACACAGTGGCAGTGTGGATGTGTCTGTGTATAGGCAGTACACAGTGGCAGTGTAGATGTGTCTGTATATAGGCAGTACACAGTGGCAGTGTGGATGTGTCTGTATATAGGCAGTACACAGTGGCAGTGTGGATGTGTCTGTATATAGGCAGTACACAGTGGCAGTGTGGATGTGTCTGTATATAGGCAGTACACCGTGACAGTGTGGATGTGTCTGTATATAGGCAGTACACAGTGGCAGTGTGGATGTGTCTGTATATAGGCAGTACACAGTGGCAGTGTGGATGTGTCTGTGTATAGGCAGTACACAGTGGCAGCGTGGATGTGTCTGTATATAGGCAGTACACAGTGGCAGTGTGGATGTGTCTGTATATAGGCAGTGCACAGTGGCAGTGTGGATGTGTCTGTATATAGGCAGTACACAGTGGCAGCGTGGATGTGTCTGTATATAGGCAGTGCACAGTGGCAGTGTGGATGTGTCTGTATATAGGCAGTACACAGTGGCAGTGTGGATGTGTCTGTATATAGGCAGTGCACAGTGGCAGTGTGGATGTGTCTGTATACGGCATATCCGCACGTGTGTATATCTGGCACAGCAGTATATCCGCAGGTGTGTATATCTGGTACAGCGGCATATCCGCAGGTGTGTATACCTGGTACAGCGGCATATCCGCAGGTGTGTGTATATCTGATACAGCGGCATATCCGCAGGTGTGTATACCTGGTACAGCGGCATATCCGCAGGTGTGTATATCTGATACAGCGGCGTATCCGCAGGTGTGTATACCTGGTACAGCGGCGTATCCGCAGGTGTGTATATCTGATACAGCGGCGTATCCGCAGGTGTGTATACCTGGTACAGCGGCATATCCGCAGGTGTGTATACCTGGTACAGCGGCATATCCACAGGTGTGTATACCTGGTACAGCGGCATATCCGCAGGTGTGTATACCTGGTACAGCGGCGTATCCGCAGGTGTGCATACCTGGTACAGCGGCATATCCGCAGGTGTGTATATCTGATACAGCGGCGTATCCGCAGGTGTGTATACCTGGTACAGCGGCATATCCGCAGGTGTGTATACCTGGTACAGCGGCATATCCGCAGGTGTGTATACCTGGTACAGCGGCATATCCGCAGGTGTGTATATCTGGTACAGCGGCGTATCCGCAGGTGTGTATACCTGGTACAGCGGTGTATCCGCAGGTGTGTATACCTGGTACAGCGGCGTATCCGCAGGTGTGTATATCTGGTACAGAGGCATATCCGCAGGTGTGTATATCTGGTACAGCGGCGTATCCGCAGGTGTGTATACCTGGTACAGCGGCGTATCCGCAGGTGTGTATATCTGGTACAGCGGCGTATCCGCAGGTGTGTATACCTGGTATAGCGGCGTATCCGCAGGTGTGTATATCTAGCACAGCGGCGTATCCGCAGGTGTGTATATCTGGTGCAGCGGCATATCCGCAGGTGTGTATATCTGGTACAGCGGCGTATCCGCAGGTGTGTATATCTGGTACAGCGGCGTATCCGCAGGTGTGTATATCTGGTACAGCGGCGTATCCGCAGGTGTGTATATCTGGTACAGCGGCGTATCCGCAGGTGTATATACCTGGTACAGCGGCATATCCGCAGGTGTGTATATCTGGTACAGCGGCGTATCCGCAGGTGTGTATATCTGGTACAGCGGCGTATCCGCAGGTGTGTATATCTGGTACAGCGGCATATCCGCAGGTGTGTATACCTTGTACAGCGGTATATCCGCAGGTGTGTATACCTGGTACAGCGGTATATCCGCACGTGTGTATATCTAGCACAGCGGCATATCCGCAGGTGTGTATATCTGGTAAAGCGGCGTATCCGCAGGTGTGTATACCTGGTACAGCGGCTTATCCGCAGGTGTGTGTATCTGGTACAGCGGCGTATCCGCAGGTGTGTGTATCTGGTACAGCGGCGTATCCGCAGGTGTGTATATCTGGTACAGCGGCGTATCCGCAGGTGTGTATACCTGGCACAGCGGCGTATCCGCTGGTGTGTATATCTGGTACAGCGGCGTATCCGCAGGTGTGTATCTGATACAGCGGCGTATCCGCAGGTGTGTACACCTGGCACAGCGGCGTATCCGCTGGTGTGTATATCTGGTACAGCGGCGTATCCGCAGGTGTGTATCTGATACAGCGGCGTATCCGCAGGTGTGTACACCTGGTACAGCGGCGTATCCGCAGGTGTGTATACCTGGTACAGCGGCGTATCCGCAGGTGTGTATCTGATACAGCGGCGTATCCGCAGGTGTGTACACCTGGTACAGCGGCGTATCCGCAGGTGTGTATACCTGGTACAGCGGCGTATCCGCAGGTGTGTATATCTGGTACAGCGGCGTATCCGCAGGTGTGTATACCTGGTACAGCGGCGTGTCCGCAGGTGTGTATACCTGGTACAGCGGCATATCCGCAGGTGTGTATGTCTGGTACAGCGGCATATCCGCAGGTGTGTATACCTGGTACAGCGGCATATCCGCAGGTGTGTATACCTGGTACAGCGGCATATCCGCAGGTGTGTATATCTGGTACAGCGGCGTATCCGCGGGTGTGTATATCTGGTACAGCGGCATATCCGCGGGTGTGTATATCTGGTACAGCGGCATATCAGCAGGTGTGTATCTGGTACAGCGGCGTATCCGCAGGTGTGTATCTGGTACAGCGGCGTATCCGCAGGTGTGTATACCTGGTACAGCGGCGTATCCGCAGGTGTGTATACCTGGTACAGTGGCATATCCGCGGGTGTGTATATCTGGTACAGCGGCATATCCGCGGGTGTGTATATCTGGTACAGCGGCGTATCCGCAGGTGTGTATACCTGGTACAGCGGCATATCCGCAGGTGTGTATACCTGGTACAGCGGCATATCCGCAGGTGTGTATATCTGGTACAGCGGCATATCCGCGGGTGTGTATATCTGGTACAGCGGCATATCAGCAGCTGTGTATCTGGTACAGCGGCGTATCCGCAGGTGTGTATCTGGTACAGCGGCGTATCCGCAGGTGTGTATACCTGGTACAGCGGCGTATCCGCAGGTGTGTATATCTGGTACAGCGGCGTATCCGCAGGTGTGTGTATCTGGTACAGCGGCGTATCCGCAGGTGTGTATATCTGGTACAGCGGCGTATCCGCAGGTGTGTATATCTGGTACAGCGGAGTATCCGCGGGTGTGTATCTGATACAGCGGCGTATCCGCAGGTGTGTGTATCTGGTACAGCGGCGTATCCGCAGGTGTGTGTATCTGGTACAGCGGCGTATCCGCAGGTGTGTGTATCTGGTACAGCGGCGTATCCGCAGGTGTGTGTATCTGGTACAGCGGCGTATCCGCAGGTGTGTATATCTGGTACAGAGGTATACCTGGTACAGCGGCGTATCCGCAGGTGTGTATATCTGGTACAGCGGCGTATCCGCAGGTGTGTATATCTGGTACAGCGGCGTATCCGCAGGTGTGTATACCTGGTACAGCGGTGTATCCGCAGGTGTGTATATCTAGTACAGCGGCATATCCGCAGGTGTGTATATCTGGTACAGCGGCGTATCCGCAGGTGTGTATACCTGGTACAGCGGCGTATCCGCAGGTGTGGCTGGGACAGGGCTCGGGGCACATCGGTCTCCTCTCACCCCCAGTAACGTTATTTTCTCACCTCTCAGAACCAGCACTTCCGGGAGTTCTTACTCACTAAGCTGATTAACGCCGAGGTCAGCTGCTACCAGGCCGAGAGGTTCTCCAAGCTGCAGGTGAGACCTGACTCAGATGTGACATAGTACGGTGTTACCAGACAGCTGGCGGAGAGGTCGCTATACACTGTGGGGGTGATTCAGGGTGGTTTGCAAAAGCCAACTCCTTCTTTACTGGACAAAACCAGAGAGTTAGATTTGGGTGGAGTGTGTTCAACTAATATCTATGTTGCAGTGTAGAAATAAAGCAGCCAGTATTTATCCTGCACAGAAACCAAATAACTCACCCAAATCTAACTCTCTGCACTGATTACATCTGCCCCACCTGCAGTGCACATGGTTTTGCCCATTAGAGAGAGATTTTGCTTTTGCGAGCTAACCTGAATTAGACCCTGTGTCTTGTCTCTCACACCAGGAGCGCACACGTAGCTGTCTCATCGACACGCTGTATGAGGAGCTCTTCCTGCGCAGTCAGAGCGTACTGGGAGCGCTGGATGAGACCGCTGCAGACAAGCTGGACAACCCATCCACTGGCTTCCTGGAGAACTTCAAGGTGAGGGACATCAGACAGCAAAGTCCCCACATCCATCCGTCTCAGGGTTATCCAGGAAGTGACCTATGACCTGTTTGTGACATTTACGAAACATTTTTTTATCTAAGGTCTCCATGAAATTCCCAACAGCTTCCCGGGAGCAGAATAATCATCTTTATTTACTTATTAATTTTTATATTTGTTTATTTTAAATATTTTTATTGTCCAGTTTGTTTCTTAGACAATATGAGTAATGCAAACAGAAATAAAATATTCTTTGTGATGATCCAGGGACTACAGGGGTGATGGGAAGTGCAGCCCCCATAACTGCATGCACTGCCCCCACGTTATGAAGGTAGAGCTGGGGGAGGCGTGCCTGGTGCGGGTGCAGCATCTATCCTGCAGAATATATTACGGACAGAACAGAAGCAGCGGTGAATGTCTATATGGATCTATCACTGACCTTCATACGTTCTCAGCCATATATTATATTAGTGCATATTGGTTTTCTATAAATGTTTTCTCTCTGTGCGACTGTATTTCTGCATGTGTCATTGTTTATCTACACTGTACATCAGGAGTGCAGTCAGTCTGCGTGTGTCATTGTGTATCCGCACTGTGCAGCAGGAGTGTAGTCAGTCTGCATGTGTAATTGTGTATCCTCACTGTGCAGGAGGAGTGCAGTCAGTCTGCGTGTCATTGTGTATCCGCACTGTGCAGCAGGAGTGCAGTCAGTCTGCGTGTGTCATTGTGTATCCTCACTGTGCAGGAGGAGTGCAGTCAGTCTGCATGTGTCATTGTTTATCTACACTGTACATCAGGAGTGCGGTCAGTCTGCATGTGTCATTGTGTATCCGCACTGTGCAGCAGGAGTGCAGTCAGTCTGCATGTGTCATTGTGTATCTGCACTGTGCAGCAGGAGTGCAGTCAGTCTGCGTGTGTCATTATGTATCCGCACTGTGCAGCAGGAGTGCAGTCAGTCTGCGTGTGTCATTGTGTATCCGCACTGTGCAGGAGGAGTGCACTCAGTCTGCGTGTGTCATTATGTATCTGCACTGTGCAGCAGGAGTGCAGTCAGTCTGCGTGTGTCATTATGTATCCGCACTGTGCAGCAGGAGTGCAGTCAGTCTGCGTGTGTCATTGTGTATCCGCACTGTGCAGCAGGAGTGCAGTCAGTCTGCGTGTGTGATTGTGTATCCGCACTGTGCAGAAGGAGTGCAGTCAGTCTGCATCTGTCATTGTGTATCCGCACTGTGCAGCAGGAGTGCAGTCAGTCTGCGTGTGTCATTGTGTATCCGCATTGTGCAGCAGGAGTGCAGTCACTCTGCGTGTGACATTGTGTATCCGCACTGTGCAGCAGGAGTGCGGTCAGTCTGCGTGTGTCATTGTGTATCCGCACTGTGCAGCAGGAGTGCAGTCAGTCTGCGTGTGTCATTGTGTATCTGCACTGTGCAGCAGGAGTGCAGTCAGTCTGCGTGTGTCATTGTGTATCCTCATTGTGCAGCAGGAGTGCGGTCAGTCTGCGTGTGTCATTGTGTATCCGCACTGTGCAGCAGGAGTGTGGTCAGTCTGCGTGTGTCATTGTGTATCCGCACTGTGCAGCAGGAGTGCGCTCAGTCTGCGTGTGTCATTGTGTATCCGCACTGCGCAGCAGGAGTGCAGTCAGTCTGCGTGTGTCATTATGTATCCGCACTGTGCAGCAGGAGTGCAGTCAGTCTGCGTGTGTCATTGTGTATCCGCACTGTGCAGCAGGAGTGCAGTCAGTCTGCGTGTGTCATTGTTTATCTACACTGTACATCAGGAGTGCAGTCAGTCTGCATCTGTCATTGTGTATCCTCACTGTGCAGCAGGAGTGCAGTCAGTCTGCATCTGTCATTGTGTATCCGCACTGTGCAGCAGGAGTGCAGTCAGTCTGCGTGTGTCATTGTGTATCCGCACTGTACATCAGGAGTGCAGTCAGTCTGCATCTGTCATTGTGCAGCAGGAGTGCAGTCAGTCTGCATGTGTCATTGTGTATCCGCACTGTACATCAGGAGTGCAGTCAGTCTGCATCTGTCATTGTGTATCCGCAATGTGCAGCAGGAGTGCAGTCAGTCTGCGTGTGTCATTGTTTATCTACACTGTACATCAGGAGTGCAGTCAGTCTGCGTGTGTCATTGTGTATCCGCACTGTGCAGCAGGAGTGCAGTCAGTCTGCATCTGTCATTGTGTATCCGCACTGTGCAGCAGGAGTGCAGATAGTCTGCGTGTGTCATTGTGTATCCGCACTGTGCAGCAGGAGTGCAGTCAGTCTGCATGTGTCATTGTGTATCCGCACTGTGCAGGAGGAGTGCAGTCAGTCTGCATGTGTCATTGTGTATCCTCACTGTGCAGCAGGAGTGCAGTCAGTCTGCATGTGTCATTGTGTATCCTCACTGTGCAGGAGGAGTGTAGTCAGTCTACATGTGTCATTGTGTATCCGCACTGTGCAGGAGGAGTGCAGTCAGTCTGCATGTGTCATTGTGTATCCTCACTGTGCAGCAGGAGTGCAGTCAGTCTGCATGTGTCATTGTGTATCCTCACTGTGCAGCAGGAGTGCAGTCAGTCTGCATGTGTCATTGTGTATCCTCACTGTGCAGGAGGAGTGTAGTGAGTCTACATGTGTCATTGTGTATCCGCACTGTGCAGGAGGAGTGCAGTCAGTCTGCATGTGTCATTGTGTATCCTCACTGTGCAGCAGGAGTGCAGCCAGTCTGCATGTGTCATTGTGTATCCGCACTGTGCAGCAGGAGTGCAGTCAGTCTGCGTGTGTCATTATGTATCCGCACTGTGCAGCAGGAGTGATGGACCCCATGCCAGCTAGCAGGAGCAGGTGACCCGGCCCAAGGGAGAGGGTGCAATAAACTGTGCGCTGCCTGCTTCACTGACATATAGGGCCTGATTCTGGTTCACTTGCAAAATTCTCTCTGGATAAAACCACTGGCTGCTTTATTTTTACACTGCAATTTAGATATCAGTTTGAAGCAGGGTTGCCAACCCTCCCGGAATTTGCGGGAGTCTCCCGAAAATAGGGTCCCCCTCCAGGCCCCCCGAAAGGGTGGGGAACCCTCCCGGACCCCCACTGAGCCCCCCCCCCCATCGCAGCATTTAGAGGAGGGGGGCGGAGAGGGGGCGGAGCTAAAATGGCACAATCGTGTCATTTTAGCCCCGCCCCCTCCATAGAGATCAGTTACTTTGGCTAATTGTCATAATGGGGGTGGGCTTAATGTCATCACCGTTAAGGCCCCCCCCCCAAACTCCTAATGATGAATGAAATGAGGATTTTTTGCAAGTCGGCAACCCTGGTTTAAAGTACAACCCCCACCCAAACCTAACCCTCTCTGCACATGTTACATCTGCCCCTCCTGCAGTGCACATGGTTTTGTCCATTAGAGAGAGAATTTGTTTTTGCAAGTGAACTAGAATCAGGCCCAGAAACAAGCAGTGTTGGGGTGTGGGAGCTGGAGGCCTGGTGCTGATGCATCGGTCACAACTCTTTCAAACACCTGCTCTACCTCTACCTCGCTCTGTCTTCTGGTCTTTCCCCTTTTTTGTCTCTTTCCAAAACACCCTCTTTGTCTCTCATTCACCCCACTCTGTCTTCTGCCGCCCCTCCCCCCAAGAGGCACTGTAATGGGGGCGCCCTTTCCAGATTTTGCGCTAGTGCTATTTATGCCCCTAATTCTGGTAATCTCTCTGACTGTCTCTTGCTTCTTTTTCTGTGTTGCAGACTTTCTCTCTCTCACTCCGGAGTCCCCAGCGGTCACGTGAGGCTCTCTCTCGGGGCTGCAGAAGTAGCAGTATTGCTATAGAGGGTGTCTTGGAGGAGAAGAGGTGTGTGCACATGCGTGTGTGTTTGTGCATGCGTGTGTTTGTGCATGCGTGTGTTTGTGCATGCTTGTGTGTGTGTGCAGGGCTGGCTTTACCTTTAAGTAGCTGCCTACTGAGTTGGGATTGAGGGGGGGGGACACGGAGTGTGAAGCTACTTGCACTTAGACAAATATAATCATCATTGCAACAGAGCAGATCTACGTAGTGTGCAGCCACACCTCCAATCCTTGCAGCCACACACTACATAGATCTGCTCCATTGCAATGCTGGTCATTGCTTTCTATGCAGAGTCCTGATACCTCATGAACAGAGTGTCTGACTGCAGTGCCATAGGTTATGGGTTAGATACCCATGTATGTTAGCATCTTGAAATGTAGAGTGTGACTGAATAACAAAGAGCTCCGAAGCAAAGTTCATGGATGTCATATAGGTATTAGTGATAGAAGGGACGGGGAATGGAGACGAGTCAGGATTCAAAGAGGAAGCCACAAGTGGAAATAACTAAAACAGATGATTTGACAAGTGCCACCAACAGCGCCCCCTACCCTGCAGCGCTATGTGTGCGATGGCGCACTCTGCACCACACTGACAATCGTCATTTGCATGCGCTGTCTGGTACCACTCTCTGTTGTACACATATAGTTACATAGTTACATAGTAGGTAAGGCTGAAAAAAGACTTGCGTCCATCTAGTTCAACCTGGAACATATAACTCTGTACTTCTTGGGAATCGCACATTTATGTCGACAGAGCGCTGGATACTTGTCTGATCTCTTTTTCTCTCCATGCATAAAGGTACCTGACCAATCACACCTCAGAATTCTGTAGGAGGCCGCTGCAGTCACACTCCTCGTCCAATAGCAGCAGTTTCTGCAGCGCACAAGGCAGCGAGAGCTCCCCCGAAGACAAGATAACGGTGACACAATACTTTCATTATACATCTAATTAGTAACATAAATCATTACACGATCAAAGCAATGTGCAGTAACCCATAGCAACCAGACAGTAATTAACGGAGATAAAGGGTATATCTTACAGGGGTTACATAGGTTTCTGCACATTTTCACATTGCCATCTACCATAGTAAATCCCCACCTCTTGTGTATTCTTTTATGGGAGTCACTAACAGCAATACACAACTGTGCTTCCAGCTGAGTGCCCCCTGCAGACAGAGTTGAGGTACTGCATGACAATAAGATTCTAATTCCATAAACTCTCACCCATACACAGTGGATGAAACCATATTGTGGGCTCAACCAATATTCATGGGAATTAATGCAGTCGACGTTATTAATGATCAATAAACTCACAATTATTTTAAAAAAACATTATAATGCAGTATTGCAGTTTAGCAGAATAACTCATTTAAATTGGCTTTTTACCTGAAATTGTCAGCTGAAAACTGGAAAAACCCTCCATTATTGCCATTTGACAGGACTTATGCACCAATGTATTTCACAGATGACTGCACTGGTTATTTCCATGGTGACAGTTGTTGCTATTGACTGTCCATCACATGTTAGTAACAGTGTGTTTCTGAGGTTTAAGCAGATTTCAGGAATTACATCTGGATCCCGGGTCTGAACTGACTGCGACCCGGGTCTGACACTTTCACATTAAACCCGGGTCAAGCGCGACCAGGGTTTAACCCTTCTTATTACCCGAGTTATAAGATATAGCACTTTCACACCGTACCTTGACCTTGGTGGACGCGCCAGCAACCTGGCAATTACCAGGGGCCGAGGTGCGGGGTGCATGGGATGTTTGTGAAGTGCCAGGTTATTCCACTTAGCTGCAGCACTCAAGGACGGGGAGGACAGGGTCGGACGTGGGTGATTTTCTAGTATTATTGTCGATGTTAACAGAATATCTGTGCTGTTTTGTACTGAATGATTCCATGAAATGCACTAAAGTCCTATTACGCTGTTCCGTGCGGACAGAAGAGACAGAGCCCCCCTGTCTTACTCCAGTATACCCCAGAGTTCTGACTTATAAATTATAAATATGTCCTTTGTATATACTAATTATATTCATAGTCAAAACACTATTGGGCAGCCGACCGTCCAGTGGGTGGGAGTAGAGAAGACAGCTTGTAGTTGCAGCACAGCCTCTCTTCCCCGCTCAACACACAGCACTGAGCAGCGTGTGCTGGGCTGGGGAGAGAGGCTGTGCTGCAGCAACAGCCTGTCCTCTCTACTCCCACTGCCCGCCTCTCTGTAGTGGGGAGGGGGTCCCAGGTATAAAAGTACCCGACAGCCCCCCTGTCGACGCCACTGACTGTACCTGTGTATAATGCCCATAAGAACCTTTGGCCTCATATATGTGTGTAAATCTGGCTCTGATACCAGCCACTGTCTCCCCATACAATCCAGGTATTGAGCTTTTCAGATTACAGTGCTGCCACCATGTGGCCAGTCGCAGCATTGCAGGACTGTATTTGTGGTCATCATCTTGACTTCTTTCTCCTCTCAGCAGGATAATGTCTTGAAATGAAAATTTGTCATCTCTGTGACCCGAGCTAGTGGTGTCCAGAAGAAACAACCTAACCCTCTGGGACCAATAATGTATCATATCACGATGCAGAACACAATGCTACACGCTGAAACCTGTGATAATACATTCTGTATCCATTTACACCTGCCGGCAGCGTCTGCTCACAACACTCAGGGTATAGATCTCGCTATGAGGAATAATGAGTCTTCTGCCAGCCTCATGGATAAAACATACACTACACGCTTCCATATCTCTGTCTGCTCACAGCACTCTCCCCCTGATGTCTGCCGGTAACACAGAACAGGCGCTGGGTGTCTGACATCTGACCGCCTATTGCTGGGGCTCATAAAAAGTGAAATACTCATGTCCACCGTATGCTTGTGTAGATATTCCAACTCTGTCGACTTATTTCAGGTGTGGACCCAATGCATATAACCCTTAATATGTTCGACCTGAAGACCGTATCCCGATGCAGGTTCCACCGATAAGAGAACAGTAACATCCTTTATAATAATGGTAATAATGAGGACTGTCCCCCGCACAGTAGGACCTCCGGGGAGATCATTACGTTTCCTTGGTTCTAGAAGCTTCCCCTTTGCTTATTTCCCGGTAGATTGATGATCTCTCTCATCCGCTTCTATCAGACTTGTTACTGTTTGTTATTCATCAATGTTTACTTTAAAAGCAATAAACTCTCCTCAACCAAAGTCTCAGTGGATGTCATGTGACGCTGCGATCTAGGGCGGGACAGATATTCGCCCCATTCCTCACTGGCGTTCCCAGCCCCATCCCCAGCCATGTACAGTAACTCTCCCTGATACAGTGGTGGCCTCCTGGGAGCAGTGGTGGCCTCCTGGGAGAAGCTACCAGTCTCTCAGAGGCCGGGCCAAGGCTGGACTGGCTCCCAGGGTGCGGGGGAAACCCCAAAGCAGACCCCACAGGTTCCAGATTGACTTATAGAGGTTACATTATACTGCACAGGCCTATGGAGTATATTCTACAGCTCACTGAGGTCATAGAGAATCCAGTAGGATGCATCAAGGGGGCGTGTCGTAGTAAAAAAAAAAAAAAAAAACACATTGCTCCCCCCTCAGTAGCATTATCGAAATGATTATGGACACCAAACACTCTAGTTCAGGCATTCCCAACCAAGGTCCTTAAGGCACACTACAGGGCAGGTTTTAGTGATATCAAGGCTTGAGCACAGGTGACTTAATTAGTACCTGATCATTCTTATTAAACATCTGTGCTGAAGCCTGGATAGCAGTAAAACCTGCCCTGTTGATGTGCCTTGAGAACCGTGGTTGGGAATGCCTGCTGTAGTTAAACACGTCTATTTAAAGAAATATTACTAGCAAACATTCTTACCCCACGTCACGCACTAGCAGCAGCATGCTATGGATGAGTGCACACCAGCACAAATAAGAAGACCAAGTGTGTTCGTGTGCTTCTGTCTGTCTCTCCTGTCAGGTCGTCACACAAGGGGGGATAATGAGAGTCATCAGCAGGGACTCCAGAGCAGCTATATCAAATCACAATTACTTGCAGAGAAACTTCTTTGTAGCACCCATGGCCGAATCTGCCGAATCCGGGACATTAGAAGTACAATGCAGGGCAGCAGGAGATTTAGTACAGAAATGGGAACCTCCTGAAGGATGTGGGAAGGCTGGTAACTGGCCGCACTCTACCACTGGTGGGACCATCATGCTCTAGTTCCTTGATGGCTAACCTTGACACTCCAGCTGTTGTTGAACTACACATCCCAGCATGCTCTGCTTCAGTTTTGCTGTTTGGCCATGCTAAATCTGATGCAGAGCATTCTGGTATATGTAGTTCAATAACAGCTGGAGTGTCAAGGTTAGCCATCAAGGCTCTAGTCCAACACTGGGCTGGTCTGTATTAGTGCAACACTGTGATTACTCCCCACACAATGGAGGAAACACGGGGGATAGTAGGAAGACTTTGTGCCACAAGAAAATGGCCGCCACTCTCCAGCATATTGATGCTACACGAGCAGCTATAACCCCAATACTGTGCGCTGCATTACAGGGGGTATGTGATGCATTGCAGGGGAGAGTGTGTGCTGCATTACAGGGGGTATGTGGTGTATTGCAGGGGAGAGTGTGCGCTGCGTTACAGGGGGTATGTGGTGTATTGCAGGGGAGTGTGTGCGCTGCGTTACAGGGGGTATGTGATGCATTGCAGGGGAGAGTGTGTGTGTGCTGCGTTACAGGGGGTATGTGGTGTATTGCAGGGGAGAGTGTGCGCTGCGTTACAGGGGGTATGTGGTGTATTGCAGGGGAGAGTGTGTGCGCTGCGTTACAGGGGGTATGTGATGCATTGCAGGGGAGAGTGTGCGCTGCGTTACAGGGGGTATGTGATGCATTGCAGGGGAGAGTGTGTGCTGCATTACAGGGGGTATGTGGTGCATTGCAGGGGAGAGTGTGTGCGCTGCATTACAGGGGGTATGTGGTGCATTGCAGGGGAGAGTGTGTGCGCTGCGTTACAGGGGGTATGTGGTGTATTGCAGGGGAGAGTGTGTGTGTGCTGCGTTACAGGGGGTATGTGGTGTATTGCAGGGGAGTGTGTGCTGCATTACAGGGGGTATGTGGTGTATTGCAGGGGAGAGTGTGTGCGCTGCGTTACAGGAATGGCCGGTATCCTAATTGCTTTGTATAAAAGGACCTTCAACCAACCAATAGTAGGAAAACCTCATCCCATTTCTGTGTTCACCACAGCACTGACTGGCCAGGGCTGCTGCTGTGGGAGGGGCCAGTACAGATACTTCCTCAGGATATCAGCCACAGACATCCCATTTCTATGTTCACCCATGGCACTGACTGGCCAGGGGTGCTGCTGTGGGAGGGGCCAGTACGGATCCTTCCTCAGGATATCAGCCACAGACATCCCATTTCTGTGTTCACCACAGCACTGACTGGCCAGGGGTGCTGCTGTAAGAGGGGCCAGTACGGATCCTTCCTCAGGATATCAGCCACAGACATCCCATTTCTGTGTTCACCACAGCACTGACTGGCCAGGGGTGCTGCTGTGGGAGGGGCCAGTACGGATCCTTCCTCAGGATATCGGCCACAGACATCCCATTTCTATGTTCACCACAGCACTGACTGGCCAGGGGTGCTGCTGTGGGAGGGGCCAGTACGGATCCTTCCTCAGGATATCGGCCACAGACATCCCATTTCTATGTTCACCACAGCACTGACTGGCCAGGGGTGCTGCTGTTGGAGGGGCCAGTACGGATCCTTCCTCAGGATATCAGCCACAGACATCCCATTTCTATGTTCACCACAGCACTGACTGGCCAGGGCTGCTGCTGCGGGACCGGCCAGTACAGATCCTTCCTCAGGATATCAGCCACAGACATCTCACATTTTCAGAAATGTATAAAAAAAAATTCTGGACAAAATAATTCTTTATTAAAAAAAAAGTTTTATTGGCTGTTTGTAATCTCACCCACCCTGACATTAAAAATCACAAACCCTACCCACAGACACACAATTATGTTCAGGACACTCGCCAGGTGGGCCTGAAATGTCCCCAATGTCCAACTCTTTGGTACAACTCAGTGGAACCTGGGGAACAATGCTCTGGTCCTCAAAAGAATTGTTTTGTTCTAAGCCCACTCTGTGCTATACAAAAAAAAAAAAAACCCTTAAAACCGTATTTAGCAATATGGTGCATCCAGCAAAATACAGACGGTAACCCATAGTAACCGGACATTCACTTTGTGCCAAAGTTATAAAAACGCTAAATATAATGCAGTTGTGTTTGCACCATTAAGACTTTAACGTATCCGTTCCCCACAAGGCCGGGATACTGTGCGGAACTTACACATCTCTACGACAATGGTGTACGGTATGATAACGGTGCATCCCCTGGTGTCCGGTATGATAACGGTGCCTCCCCTCTCTCCCCTCTAAGAGTACGTATGCATAGATTAAGGCTACAGACATTTGTGATGGACGCCGTTCCCTGCCGGCGAATCCTCATCCACGTTTGCACAGCCCGATCGCAACGCTCACTTTGGAATGCTACATTTTCATTTTCTTCCAACCATTATATAGCGGGAAATGTTTTAATTGGGTCGGATGGCAAAACGGCAAGCAAGGGTTACCGGCTAAAAATATACATCGTTTCTGTAAATCTCTTGTTGTACAGAGCTAAAAATGATTTCCATATAACTAGTGCCACATTTCTTACATTGTTAAAAACAGAAATTAAGCTGGCAAAGCGGAAGGCAGGACTGAAACGAGAAAGGGGAAATAGTTGACAAAATCAAATCTGCGGCAATGCAATTCTCCTGGCTCACAAAACTTCTGCATATGTCATTTGCCTATTGTTACATGCGTAATAAAATAAACTAGGATTGGAGGAGTTTCATTGGACAGCAGCTGGTCTGACCAACCTGGCGAAAAAAAAAAAAAAAAATTTTAAATATTAAATTGGAGGTCCCGCCGAGAACTGCAGTACGCGTTCTGGTTCTGATGGGGCGAGCAGGATAACGCCTAAGTATGAACTTGTGCTTCTAACGTCCGTTCACCCCACAAGTGCCAGGGGAGGAATTCGGCATGGAAGCGGCGTGCGCATATGCTACATTCTGCGCTGGAGCACTTTGGCAGTGATTAAAATACAGATACAGAAATGTAGTACAATAAAAAATAAAACTTGTATCACATTATACAGATTCCGTCCAATTGCGGCAAAAGGCATAATTCACCTCTATAACATGGCGGCCATCTTGCTATTTAGCAAAGCCTAAAATGACAAGGACCCAATTCATGGTGTCATTTTTTTGTTCTATTATATTGGGCAAAAGTTTCTTTAGTATAAAAAAAAAATTTAAAAAGTCTAAAAATGTGTTCCTACAGTATACACGGTGCATCTTAGGAGTTAATGTGATATTGCAGCCGCTATCTGTAAGCTCATTGTTCTTAATTTGCCTCTTAACGGTTTAATAATTCATTGGTTTTTGTTCTATTCTTGGTAGGAGAAGCAGCGCACACAAACGTACTCAGCGACCGGAAGCAGGGACCAATACCAGCACTACTAGCAATTAGTAGTACATTCTAGAACATAGATCCCAAAACAGACTGATCTCTGGCTGATTTACGTAAGATTCTTGGCTGTTGTCCAAAAAGATATTTGCTCCATTCACGAGACGAAGAAAAAAATTAGTTCAGAAATATATATATAAAAAAAAATAAAAAATAAAAACAACCCACAGATATCAGAAAATCATATTGGCACTAAGATGTAGAAGACGATCTGGCAGTTAAGCGAAATGTACTAACTAGCGGCTAGCCGCTTTAGTGGCGGCCAACCAGCAGTCTCCGCAGAAGCTGTAAACCGGTAAGTAACCTTCACACTGGACTACATTAGAAGCAGCAGAGAGGACGGAGTGGTCGGAGGGTCCGAGAGTCTTTTGGTGGACACGGCTGGATCCTGTAGCAGTGACCGGCGAGGTTGGCGACATCACAGCGCAGCACGTGCGCGCACAGTGTGGCATTTCTTGCACAGGACATGGCCGTCCAATGGGAAGCAACCGGAATCGTCCGCCTCGATAGATAGGGGGCAGCCGCAGTCCTAGGAGGAGGAGAAAGAATTGTAGGCTTATTGGGTGCAATAATAGAATCCTAAGGTGACTATGGGCCCAAGACGCCCTTGTAATAACTCCATATTTAATATATTAATGAGCAAGGGGATACGGTCGGCATACCGCTAACGGTCGATAGGGCTTATGTCAACATGGTCACAAGCATTAGGTCGATAATGGGAAGGTCGACAGTCAAAAAAAAGTGTTGGGAGAAAATGAGGAAATCTCCCTGTACCCCTCAAAAAAACCAAATCGCATAGGAGTCCATTAGTGCTCATCATGATAAGAAGATCTGGGGCATGTAAAATGCGTCAAATTAATGTTTTTGTTTTTCAGAAAAATTTAAAGGAGTCAAAAAAGTAAAATAATAAGTAGAACGCAGGTGTTTTCCAGCAACATAAGTGCTCACATTACACTGGGGGGAGCATTACAGCGGGTATACAAGCCTATAATATTATGTCACTTTAAGAGAGTTTGACCTTAAATCTGGATTTTCCCCAAACTCGTCCCCTGCTCAGAGATGGAGGGAAATTAGCAGAAAATGTACTGAGAAATATGCCGTTAATTAATGGCAGACAATTGAATAGTGGCGTATACCCGCTCACGCTAACTGAAGGTCTGGCAGAGTTATGATACAGGCGCCACCTAGTGGTAATCTGCTCAGGACTCTCAGAAATCCCAGGAGTGCAGCAATAAGCATAAAAAAACAAAATCAACGTTTTCATATGTTGACCTTTTATCAACCTTGTGCCCTTTTGGGGTTGATCTCGTCCTCGACAATGACAACCTTTTCATTGTCGAGCTAATATTCCACAGCCGTGCAATGTGCGCGAGACTCTCCTACTGGGTTCCTAAGAAGACCGGCATCTGTACTTAACTAGACCAGTGAGCCATTGCGCGTCTGTGCATGCAACCACTTTCCACCGACACGCTCACATAACCGGCCAATAATACGGCCCATCTACCGGTCACCGCGCAGGAACGTCCCACTACGCTGTAGCATTTGTTTTGGTCAGGAGTTGTTAGACATGTGTGTCCTGTGATCTGCTGGGGGCGCGTCATATGTCATGGGTCATATTTATCACAGTGAAGACCAGAGGACATGGCCGGAGAAGGTGTACGGGTCTCACCTCACACTTATAGCACATCATATGGAAGTTCTTCTCCAGAGCCACCACTCGCACGGTCTCATCTCGTCCAGGTTCAGGAGCTATAGGATCTCCACAGACTGAGCAGCGAGGGGCGTACCGCCTGAAAACAAACACAGCCACATATTAGTAAGGAAGGAAGGGAAGGAGAAACGGGCCCAGCCAGGCCTCGGCGGGAGCGAGGGAGAAACGGGCCCAGCCAGGCCTCGGCGGGAGCGAGGGAGAAACGGGCCCAGCCAGGCCTCGGCGGGAGCAACGGGCCCAGCCAGGCCTCGGCGGGAGCAAGGGAGAAACGGGCCCAGCCAGGCCTCGGCGGGAGCGAGGGAGAAACGGGCCCAGCCAGGCCTCGGCGGGAGCGAGGGAGAAACGGGCCCAGCCAGGCCTCGGCGGGAGCGAGGGAGAAACGGGCCCAGCCAGGCCTCGGCGGGAGCGAGGGAGAAACGGGCCCAGCCAGGCCTCGGCGGGAGCAACGGGCCCAGCCAGGCCTCGGCGGGAGCAACGGGCCCAGCCAGGCCTCGGCGGGAGCAAGGGAGAAACGGGCCCAGCCAGGCCTCGGCGGGAGCGAGGGAGAAACGGGCCCAGCCAGGCCTCGGCGGGAGCGAGGGAGAAACGGGCCCAGCCAGGCCTCGGCGGGAGCGAGGGAGAAACGGGCCCAGCCAGGCCTCGGCGGGAGCGAGGGAGAAACAGGCCCAGCCAGGCCTCGGCGGGAGCGAGGGAGAAACAGGCCCAGCCAGGCCTCGGCGGGAGCGAGGGAGAAACAGGCCCAGCCAGGCCTCGGCGGGAGCGAGGGAGAAACGGGCCCAGCCAGGCCGCTGCAGGAGGGAGACATGGGCACAGCCAGGCCGTGGCGGGAGGGAAGGAGACATGGGCACAGCAAGGCCACGGCGGGAGGGAAGGAGACATGGGCACAGCCAGGCCGCGGCGGGAGGGAAGGAGACATGGGCACAGCCAGGCCGCAGCGGGTGGGAAGGAGACATGGGCACAGCCAGGCCGTGGCGGGAGGGAAGGAGACATGGGCACAGCCAGGCCGCGGCGGGGATGGTGCAGGAGATGTGGAAGCGCCGCACTCACCTGTGGTAGTCTGAGACACAATGCGGATGATTATTCTGGTCCACAATAAAAGGTTCTCCCTGAAGAGCGCGATGGCAGACGGCGCAGGTGAAGCAGTCTGGGTGATACGCCTTCCCCATAGCCTTCAGCAAGCGCTCTGTAATCTTCTTCTCACACACCGCACAGCACTCTAATGTGTCCTGGGAGAGAGAGACCACACCGTTACACACAGCACTCTAATGTGTCCTGCCAGAGAGAGACCGCACCATTACACACAGCACTCTAATGTGTCCTGCCAGAGACCACACTGTCACACACAGCACTCTAATGTGTCCTGCCAGAGAGAGACCGCACAGTTACACACAGCACTCTAATGTGTCCTGCCAGAGACAGACCGCACCGTTACACACAGCACTCTAATGTGTCCTGCCAGAGACAGACCGCACCGTTACACACAGCACTCTTAACGTGTCCTGCCAGAGACCGCACCATTACACACAGCACTCTAATGTGTCCTGCCAGAGAGACACGGCACCGTTACACACAGCACTCTAATGTGTCCCAGGAGACAATGGCACACAGAGTCTGACATAACATAAGCGGACGCATCTCGGGATGTATCACAGACTGTGCAGTGTCCCACAATGCACCTGCATCAGCAATAGGCTCAGAGAGCAGTGGTAGCAGTAGGAGTTGCTGGAGTTGCCAGCCGAGGAGTGACACCACAATGCCGACCTCTTCTCAGTGACCGGAGCCTGGTGCTGCTCTGTAACTGCCAGCCGAGGAGTGACACCACAATGCCGTCCTCTTCTCAGTGACCGGAGCCTGGTGCTGCTCTGTAACTGCCAGCCGAGGAGTGACACCACAATGCCGACCCCTTCTCAGTGACCGGAGCCTGGTGCTGCTCTGTAACTGCCAGCCGAAGAGTGACACCACAATGCCGACCCCTTCTCAGTGACCGGAGCCTGGTGCTGCTCTGTAACTGCCAGCCGAGGAGTGACACCACAATGCCGACCTCTTCTCAGTGACCGGAGCCTGGTGCTGCTCTGTAACTGCCAGCCGAGGAGTGACACCACAATGCCGACCCCTTCTCAGTGACCGGAGCCTGGTGCTGCTCTGTAACTGCCAGCCGAGGAGTGACACCACATTGCCGACCTCTTCTCAGTGACCGGAGCCTGGTGCTGCTCTGTAACTGCCAGCCGAGGAGTGACACCACAATGCCGACCTCTTCTCAGTGACCGGAGCCTGGTGCTGCTCTGTAACTTCCAGCCGAGGAGTGACACCACAATGCCGACCCCTTCTCAGTGACCGGAGCCTGGTGCTGCTCTGTAACTGCCAGCCGAGGTTAATGAGCTGCCAGCAGAGGTCCATATGCTTACAGTTGGCCCCTCCCCCTTATCTGCATAGAACCACCCAGATGCGGTTAATGAGCTGCCGCTTCATAGACTTCATCCATACTGGTTACACTGTATATGACATATAGTGTTAGTCACCTGGTAACAGTCCTCACACAGCGGGCGCCCCTTGTCCTCGTAGTACTGCTGTCCCTGCAGCTGCTGGTCACATTTGGTGCATGTGAAGCAGTGGACGTGATACAAGTGTTCTCCAGCTCTCACCACGGTCTCAGTCTTAGACAGTCCTTGGCCGCAGAGCTTACAGCGGTCTAAGGAGAGCAGGAAATAAAAGCATATAAATAACATATTGTATACCACAATAGCTGGCTACAGCATATGATCAACATCCTAGTCACACTCAGTGGCATCACTACGGGGCTACACCAATGTGCAGGATCCTCCTCCGTGACGAGAGCTGGTGCTGCACTGTAACATCACATGCAGCACCAGGCTCCTATCCCAATAGGCCTAATAAGTGATTGGAACAGGGGGATACATTGCCAAGCAAACATTGTTATTCACCATGGTGACCTGTAATGTCACCTTATATAGGAAATATAATCTTCTTACACAACATTTTGTATTTGAATATATATATAACAAATGTGATCGACGATAAAATTATTAGCAGGTGCCAGCACGCAAAGGGTTAATGAATGAAGGAAACGAATGACTGACTGAACACGCTTAACAGAAAATTAGCAAATTAATCAATTAATTAAATGGAGAGACTGAAGGAATAAATTAAATGGACACGGAATGAATGAGTGAATAAAAAGGGGAGAGAATAAAGTAATAAATTAAATGTGAGGATAATTAGTGAATTCTTAAATGAAAAGAACAAATTAATTAATACATTCAACATGACCCATTACAGGAGGGACAAGATGCTCTGTTTCTGGACATCCATGCCAGCGGCCGTTGCAGATGTGGGAGCACCACCAACTGACACCATAAACAGCACAGTCCAGACTCACTGGCGGGTGTGGCTCCCCTATTTGAATTTGCGACAGTGGTGCAGTCCCACCTCTGCAACTGGCAAGGATGTCCAGGAGCAGAGAATTGTGCCCCTCCTGGAATGGGTCATGATGGGAGGTATGAATTCAATGTGAAGAGAATGAGTGAATTATTAATTAAGTGGAAAGAATTAATGGTACTGGTTTCCTAGAACGGCCACAATCGTTAGTAATCGTGTACCTTAAGTTAAGGTACAAGACTAACGCGATGGACCCGATTTCCTTTGAAATCAGGTCCATTTTGCCGGCAAAGGCAAAATCGCGTTGGTCGCGTGCACTAACATGGCACGCGACGCGACCAACGCGATTTTGCCATAGGGTTCAATGTTAAAATATTTTTAAGGTACTTGTGTATTTTGGCGGCGCCCATCGCATCGCATACCATAACGCATACGATGGTATGCGATGCGACGCGATATCGTACGATAGTGCACGATGGCATACAATTTTGAAATTGTATGCCATTGAACATGGCATACGATGCCATACGATACGATGCGATTAAACATTGTATAAGGTCCTACGACCTTTTCATACCCCTACTATCCACGTCGGCGTGGAGTTGAGAATAGAATAGTGTGGCGAGCGCAGCGAGCCCGAAGCGTGGCGAGCGCAGCGAGCCCCGCGAGGGGACGCGGATACCTGTGAAGCCCGCGAAGGGGCGCGTTTACCTGTGAAGGTATCCGCGGGGCTCGCTGCGCTCGCCACGCTTCGGGCTCGGTGGCTCGCCACACTACTCTATTCTCAACTCCACACCGACGTGGATAGTGGGGTATGAAAAGGTCGTAGGCTGCATACCGCCGCCCCTCGCCGGCTCGCTGCGCTCGCCACGCTTCGGGTTCACGTTTATAGTGGGGGAGTGGCGTGGGGGTGCATTTAACATTGTAAGCACCCATTTGGGTGCTTATACGATTTTTGGTCGTATAGGGGGTCAAAATCGCGTCGCATCGTATGCCATCGGGTGCATGGCATGCGATGCGATTTGTTCGTCTTACGACGGACATCGGGGGCGCCGCCAAAATACACAAGTACCATTTTTAACATTGCAATCGCGTTGGTCTTGTGCCATTATAATAGCACAAGATGTGATGGGACACGATTAACAACATTTTACATAGCAAACAATGGGAAATAGCCCAATATGGGCCATTTCTCATTGTATATGCCCCTGTCATGGCTACCCCCCATTGTGAACGGCACCCCAGGATTAACGCCAACCCGAAGCGTAGCGAGCCCGCGAGGGGCGGTGGTAACAGTCCTCCGACCTTTTCATACCCCTACTATCCACGTCGGCGTGGAGTTGAGAATATAAAGTGTGGCGAGCGCAGCGAGCCACCGAGCCCGGAGCATGGCGAGCGCAGCGAGCCCGTATACCTGTGAAGTTATGCTCGCTACGTTTCGGGCTTGCCACACTTTATATTCTCAACTCCACGCCTACGTGGATAGTAGGGGTATGAAAAGGTCGAAGGACGCGTACCGCCGCCCCTCGTGGGCTCGCTACGCTTCGGGTTGGCGTCAATCGTGAGGTGCCGTTCACAATGGGGGCATTTGAGCCTTCAGGGGGGTTAAAATTGGGGTCTGGGGACAATTTTACATTGAATCCAATGTAAAATAGGGTCCCAGGGACCCTATTCACATTTGAATCAATGTAAAAATCGGGTCCATCGCGTCGGTCGCATCTCATGCGATTTGGTCGCATGCGATGCGATCGACGGAATTTTTCCGACCCGATCAAAATCGGTGTGGCCGTTCAAGGAAACAAGTACCAAATTAATTAATACATTACATAGAGAGACTGAATGATTCATAAATTCAATGGACAGTTTGGGAGAATTAGTGAATTCAATTCAATGGGGAGAATTAATGAGTGAACAAAGCAATTAAATAAAGAGAATTAATAAATGAAATGGAGAATGAATAAATTAAATGGAGAATGAAATGGAAAATGAATGAAAGAAATGGAGAGCGAATGAATGAAAGAAATGGAGAGTGAATGAATGAAAGAATGAAATGGAGAGAGAATAAATGAAAGAATGAAATGGAGAGAGAATAAATGAAAGAATGAAATGGAGAGAGAATGAATGAAAGAATGAAATGGAGAGCGAATGAATGAAAGAATGAAATGGAGAGCGAAAGAATGAAATGGAGAGAGAATGAATCCATGCCAGTGGCCGTTGCAGATGTGGGAGCACCACCAACTGACACCATAAACAGCACAGTCCAGACTCACTGGCGGGTGTGGCTCCCCTATTTGAATTTGCGACAGTGGTGCAGTCCCACCTCTGCAACTGGCAAGTATGTCCAGGAGCAGAGCATTGTGTCCCTCCTGGAATGGGTCATGATGGGAGGTATGAATTCAATGTGAAGAGAGTGAGTGAATTATTAATTAAGTGGAAAGAATTAATTAATACATTACATAGAGAGATTGAATGATTCATAAATGCAATGGAAAGTTTGGGAGAATTTGTGAATTCAACAATGAGGAGAATTAATGAGTGAACAAAGCAATTAAATGAAGAGAATGAATAAATTAAATGGAAAATGAAATGGAAAATGAATAAATTAAATGGAGAATGAAATGGAAAATGAATAAATTAAATGGAAAATGAAATGGAAAATGAATAAATTAAATGGAAAACGAAATGGAAAATGAATTAAATGGAGAACCAAATGGAAAATGAATAAATTAAATGGAGAATGAAATGGAAAATGAATAAATGAAATGGAGAATGAAATGGGAAATGAATAAATTAAATGGAGAATGAAATGGAAAATGAAAGAATGAAATGGAGAGAGAGCGAATGAAAGAAATGGAGAGAGAATGAAAGAAATGGAGAGAGAATGAAAGAAATGGAGAGAGAATGAAAGAAAGAAATGGAGAGCGAATGAATGAAAGAAAGAAATGGAGAGCGAATGAATGAAAGAAATGGAGAGCGAATGAAAGAAAGAAATGGAGAGCGAATGAATGAAAGAAAGAAATGGAGAGCGAATGAAAGAAATGGAGAGCGAATGAAAGAAATGGAGAGCGAATGAAAGAAATGGAGAGCGAATGAAAGAAATGGAAAGCAAATGAAAGAAATGGAGAGAGAATGAATGAAAGAAATGTAGAGAGAATGAATGAAAGAAATGGAGAGAGAATGAATGAAAGAAATGTAGAGAGAATGAATGAAAGAAATGGAGAGAGAATGAATGAAAGAAAGAAATGGAGAATGAATGAAAGAAAGAAATGGAGAGAGAATGAATGAAAGAAAGAAATGGAGAGCGAATGAATGAAAGAAAGAAATGGAGAGCGAATGAATGAAAGAAAGAAATGGAGAGCGAATGAATGAAAGAAAGAAATGGAGAGCGAATGAATGAAAGAAAGAAATGGAGAGCGAATGAATGAAAGAGAAATGGAGAGCGAATGAAAGAAATGGAGAGCGAATGAAAGAAATGGAGAGCGAATGAAAGAAATGGAAAGCAAATGAAAGAAATGGAGAGAGAATGAATGAAAGAAATGTAGAGAGAATGAAAGAAAGAAATGAAGAGAGAATGAAAGAAAGAAATGGAGAGCGAATGAATGAAAGAAATGGAGAGCGAATGAATGAAAGAAATGGAGAGCGAATGAATGAAAGAAATGGAGAGCGAATGAATGAAAGAAATGGAGAGCGAATGAATGAAAGAAATGGAGAGCAAATTAATTAAATGGAGAGAGAATGAATGAAATGGAGAGAGAATGAATGAAATGGAGAGAGAATGAATGAAATGGAGAGAGAATGAATGAAAGAAATGGAGAGAGAATGAATGAAAGAAAGAAATGGAGAATGAATGAAAGAAAGAAATGGAGAGAGAATGAATGAAAGAAAGAAATGGAGAGCGAATGAATGAAAGAAATGGAGAGAGAATGAATGAAAGAAAGAAATGGAGAATGAATGAAAGAAAGAAATGGAGAGAGAATGAATGAAAGAAAGAAATGGAGAGCGAATGAATGAAAGAAAGAAATGGAGAGCGAATGAATGAAAGAAAGAAATGGAGAGCGAATGAATGAAAGAAAGAAATGGAGAGCGAATGAATGAAAGAAAGAAATGGAGAGCGAATGAAAGAAATGGAGAGCGAATGAAAGAAATGGAGAGCGAATGAAAGAAATGGAAAGCAAATGAAAGAAATGGAGAGAGAATGAATGAAAGAAATGTAGAGAGAATGAAAGAAAGAAATGAAGAGAGAATGAAAGAAAGAAATGGAGAGCGAATGAATGAAAGAAATGGAGAGCGAATGAATGAAAGAAATGGAGAGCGAATGAATGAAAGAAATGGAGAGCGAATGAATGAAAGAAATGGAGAGCGAATGAATGAAAGAAATGGAGAGCAAATTAATTAAATGGAGAGAGAATGAATGAAATGGAGAGAGAATGAATGAAATGGAGAGAGAATGAATGAAATGGAGAGAGAATGAATGACATGGAGAGAGAATGAGTGAATGACTGAGCAGGTACCCATGGTGTGCGTCTCTGCTGTGGGCTGTTTGTCCATCTCCCGCATTAGCTGTTGGGTCAGCATTTCCAGCTCCTCCACTTCCTTCATGTTCAGTCCGTGGGACCCGAGGGTCTGATCCTGGAAGAGAAATCACATTTATGAATAAGACAGATCCGGGTTCTTCGTCCTGCGCTATAAAGCGGACATGTCACCCCATTGATGTACAGTATTCAGAACGTTGGATATTACCCCAGCACACCAGTAACATAAGCTCAGCGACACACAGATATGGAGATATGGATGACGCGTTCTAAGCAATAAGGGAATTACTGTCCAGCTAGGACCCTCATCTGTTGGGTGTTTGTAGCACTGGGACACATGCTGTCACGAATTTGTGGAAACCCCAATAGGCGGAGCCTAGGGCGGCAGACTGACCCATGATTTATTCTTCTGTATTCCTTTCACGCTAAATTCCTATCAACGATTCAGTTTAACGGCTGGTAGCAAACGGGCATCTACTGGGGTTAAACATAGATAACCAAATCTACCGGTGTGTAATTATCTAAGGTTAGAACGCTCTATAGGGTTGGCGTATGGCGCATTGAGGTGATGCGATTGGCCATTGAGCAGACGTTGATTAGGAAGGATGGATGGTTGGTTTGGGGTGACAGAGCGGCCTACAATAATTGGGAGGTGTGTGTCACCTGGATAAAGGGGTCTGTGAAAGACACCAAGCTCTAGAACTAAGTGCAGGCTTGAACTCGTTAAGTTCTCGATGATACTAAACAGAGAGGAGGCGTGGGGGGGGGGGGGGGGGGATTAATCCAAGAGGTTTCTTCTCATTTACTGGTTTTCCTGTCCTACAGCTTTTACTAAATATTTTGGTTTTCAGAAATGTATTTATATCATCAGAGAGATGCGTTGCCCTGGGAAACCACACAGCTTGTGATATCCCCGTATTGGGTAAAAGTGTATCCAGAGACAACACTGCCTGATTATATAAAGATATGGCTGAGAAGCACAGACTAGAAGTAATAGGAGCATTGCTAGTTTAGGCTCTACGGGTTAGACCTGTACTCTCTCAGCTGAACCATTGTTATCCCTGAACTACAGATGTGTCCACCTCCATCTACCCTCCATGCAACAGAAGTCACTGTATACACAGCACATGAGCCCTGGGTGACTCCGGAGTCACTGTATACACAGCGCATGAGCCCTGTGTGACTCCGGAGTCACTGTATACACAGCACATGAGCCCTGGGTGACTCCGAAGTCACTGTATACACAGCACATGAGCCCTGCGTGACTGGAGTCACTGTATACACAGCACATGAGCCCTGCGTGACTCTGGAGTCACTGTATACACAGCACATGAGCCCTGGGTGACTCCGAAGTCACTGTATACACAGCACATGAGCCCTGCGTGACTCCGGAGTCACTGTATACACAGCACATGAGCCCTGCGTGACTCCGGAGTCACTGTATACACAGCACATGAGCCCTGCGTGACTCCGGAGTCACTGTATACACAGCACATGAGCCCTGCGTGACTGGAGTCACTGTATACACAGCACATGAGCCCTGCGTGACTCTGGAGTCACTGTATACACAGCACATGAGCCCTGCGTGACTCTGGAGTCACTGTATACACAGCACATGAGCCCTGCGTGACTCTGGAGTCACTGTATACACAGCACATGAGCCCTGCGTGACTCCGGAGTCACTGTATACACAGCAAATGAGCCCTGCGTGACTCCGGAGTCACTGTATACACAGCACATGAGCCCTACGTGACTCCAGAGTCAGTGTGACTCTCACACTGAACATAAGAATGCTGCATATCATTTAAATCAGCAGAAGCTGATTGTGCATTCTGTAAACTCCATTTTGCAAATTCAGTGTGTGCCGTTGTGATCTTCTGCAGATTACAAATAAGATGCATTTTAATGGGAAAATTCACAAAAGTCAGAGTCACACCAGGGCGTCGCGAGTCTACAAGGGTGGTTTAACGGCAAAGGTGGCTAGATCTTTGTGGACACATCTGTATGCCGTTACTATATGAGCTTTAAGGTTGTATTATTGCATTAATTGACAGTCACTGCGCTACTGAAGTTACCATCTAGAATACATGGTAGAAGGCACAATATGAGGTGGCAGAGGGTTAGCTGGTGCCCGATCCGTCTGCAACTTCATGAGCAGAAGAGCCACCAGGAAAACGTAAGAACTTCTGTACTGAAGAACTTAACAGAATGGTCTCTGGGTTCTTCCTCCGCTCAGTGAGGTTTTCTTCTGGTTACAATTATTAGGAAGCCAGACCGAATGGGCCCGTAGAGTATCAGGGTGTTCTTCTGGTCCCAGCAGGATACTGGAGACTCCGCAACCCCTTTATCTTATGTATTTGCTTATTTAACATCACTTACAGGCTCGGAAGGTCGTTGCAAGTTTGGCTGAGGCCCTTTCGTCTGCACGCCGTCAAATTGTGGTTTCTTAGTCGCAAAACTTTCTGGTTTGGATTTTGGGACTGGCGTTCCATTGAATTCTATTCCCTGGCTCCTAGCGATCTCCAAATTCCTGTTGTTCTCGGTCTGGGGGCCCAGGATCCTGCTGTTCTCCTTCTGAGACCCTTCAATCCCAGGCCTGGCTTTCTCAAGCACTTGAGGTCTCTCTCGCTGCTGTGCAAAGTTAAATCCTGGTGCACGGGTAGATGGAGGCACAGAGGAGGCAGGAGGCTCCCCCGGAACAGCCGAAGGCCCTCTGCCAACGGACTGGGGTATTGGGAACTTCTGCTGTGGATGGGCAGGCTCAGCCACAGGATCTATGTGTTTAGGGGAGAATGTGTGCGGAGCAGAAGATTTAGGGGTGAACGTATGAGGGGGAGCAGGTTTCGGAGAAAATGTTGGCGCACTCACCGGTTTAGGGGAAAAGCTTTGCGCGGGTGGGGGGTTAGAGGAAGGCGGTGTCGCGGAGAACGCATAAGGGGCTGGAGCCTTTGGGACAAATGCGGTAGGGGCAGCAGGTTTTGGAGAAACTGCAAGTGGGGGTACAGGCTTTGGGGTAATTGTAGCAGGGGCAGCAGGCTTAGGGCTAAATGTGGAAGGGGCGGCAGGCTTAGGGCTAAATGCAGATGGTGGCGCTTTAGGTGTAAATGTAGAAGGGGGGGTAGGTTTAGGAAGAACAGAAGATAGGGGAGCGGGTTTTGGAGCACAAACAGGTGGAGCTGGAGGTGGTGGTGGAGGAGCTGGAGGCGGACTGACCTGTGAAAAGACACTGAGTTAGTGACATCCCTCAAAAACACACCCCCCCCCCGCACCCTCTCAGATACCCACACAATTGTCACAAAAGACTGTCACCCAATGACCAGTGCTTCACAGTTCTCTACCATATAGTGAGACAGAGAGAGATATATATGTATATCTATATCTATCTATCTATCCACACACACACACACGGACGAGTATTCTACAAGTAGAAGAAAGGTCGGCACTCCGTTGCCCCGAATTAAGGGGTGTGTTTGTCCTGGTGCCTTCTGTTGTGGCGTGCAGCCACTGTAGATAGCAGGCGGGTTGTGGCGGCACTCAGAGACTGTCACGCAGAATTTTAGTGCATAAAACTTTTAATCCTTTTAAAAATAAATTTTAAAGATTAAAAGTGTTATGCACTAAAATTCTGAGTATATATATCCATCCACATTGGACAGCACTCTCCTCCTTGTATGCAACAGCCGGGGTGTCAGTCCAGAAGGTCTAGAGTGTGTGTGTGTGTGTGTCTGTGTGTGTGTATATACACACACACACAACCTATGACCCTTTGTAAAACTACAAAATCCAGCATGCAGTTCTACAACAGGAGATACACACCTTTCCTGCTCACTCTTCAGTATCTAACTTTTGCAAGCCTAAGTCACAGAGAACTGGGGATTGCATCTGTGTTTGGCGAAATGCGTGGAAGGTACTCACTTTCTGTTCGGTATACGCAGTGATGACCCAGTGCTGCGGAGCCAGTTTGTAGGTTTGAGTTTCTACAGATGTGCCCGCCTTGATCTTATGGGTATGGGTGCAAATTTGCTGCCATCTTGCCTTTTTACACCTATGAATTGTGGATGCCTGGGCACATTTGTCATGGGATATTTGCCACATCTGCGTGTAAGCTGAATGCTAGCACACCTGTACTTTACTCTTTTGTTCCCCACTTACAGGCGAGCCCTTACACACGTGGCTTCAATAAGCCATACAGTGCGAAATGCGTGAAAATCTGATTAAGACCCTTAGAACGTAATATGCAAAATATATGTGGTAAGTCATTTACCTGGATGTCCCCGATACCGGTCACACCGCTCGTGTAATCCAGCGGAGGCGGTGATGGGAAGGACTCTTCTACCGGAGGTGGAAATGGTTCTGCAAATTCAGGTGGTGGTGGAGGAGGGAAACTGGAGGTGGGGGAACCGAGGATGTCGTCCCCAAAAGAGGGCGGCGGTGGCGGGAAAGATGTGGTCGGACTCATAACGGAGTCATCGCTGGGTGGGGGAGGCGGCAGGATGAATTCTAGAGGAGACACATGAAATTATATGATACAGTGATGTCACCAGTTCCTAGGTAACGGAATGTAAATAATACAGTGATGTCACCAGTACCTAGGTAATAGACTTTATAGAATACAGTTCCTAAGTAACTGACGTTATATAATACAGTGATGTCACCAGTTCCTAGGTAACTGACTTTATATAATACAGTGATGACACCACTTCCTAGGTAACGGACTATAAATAATACAGTGATGTCACCACTTCCTAGATAACTGACTTTATATAATACAGTGATGTCACCACTTCCTAGATAACTGACTTTATATAATACAGTGATGTCACCAGTTCCTAGGTAACTGACTTTATATAATACAGTGATGTCACCAGTTCCTAGGTAACTGACTTTATATAATACAGTGATGTCACCACTTCCTAGGTAACTGACTTTATATAATGCAAAGTATATTTCAAAGCAACACAAATGTCCAATCCAGAACCATCTGGAAACAACCAGATCTAAACATAGACTTCTACTAAGCAATAAATATTTGATGCTACTTAAACTGTAGAGCGCAACATATTACAGAATAAAAAATAAATAAATCAGTGCTCTTTAATATTTAAGTTGAGATTTCCATAATCCAATTTCAGATATTATAACCCACACATGGGCTGGAATTCTCACACGTCTCTTCTCTGGTGAATTAAATAATGTGAGCCATCATGGGAGTTATATATCGTGTGTTGCTAGAGGGCCGCCTTTATGGTGATTCCCCGGCTTTGGGCAACCGGAGTCCACATGGTATAAAAATGTCCCCAAAAAACTCATATCGACATTTTGCTTTCATTGACTTGTGCATGTTAACTATATGGTGTCAAATAAATAGCGGTTGACGCAGACAGTGTCGACGGATACCATATGCTTTGTATTTCATGGCACCAAGGATTGTATACACCAAGGATAATACAAGCTCAGCTCATACAGGGAGATCAATCCGCTTTCTGCGCTCTAATTCCAAATGAACCATAGAAACGAGGCGCGAATTGGGCCACGGATGGTCAACGAGAGCAAGGGTTACCCAGCAGGAGGCCCTGTGGGCGGATGGAGCAGGAGAAGTGGACGAATGGATCACACCCAACAAGTCCACCAGAGGATCTCATTCGGATAAATAGGAAACTCAAAGGGGAGAGAGGCCAACAACAGCGCCCTCTGTGTGGGACAAGCAGCATTACAGCCTACTGTAAGTGGGAGATTCACCAAATCTTGGTGAGAGATAACAGAAGCTGATTGCTTTCTACTTTCATGTTACATGCGGTGTCTGGAAAATGACAGTTAGGGACGGAATGCTACTTTTCCCACCTGCAAGCTCTGATAAATCTTCCCCTTAAAGAGGTGGAAAACTTGCAGGGACCACATCAGAACGGGATGTGGTCGACAGCAAAGAGTTCAACAGTCAATGAAAAAGGTCGACATACATTAGGTAAACATGTCCAGAAGAGGCATCAGTGCCGATATTTGTGTAAATGGTTTAAATGGGCATGTGCAAAATGGGGTTGTTTTTATTTATCACTGACTGGGTTTGTAAGCTGCACCCCCTTACCGCTAGGCCATGCTGCCACATTTCAGACACCTTCATCCTGTTGTGGATTAGAAGTTGGAAGGTATGGGTGGTTGGGGGCCCAAAGCATATGCTTCCACCTGTGCCTACAAGTCACTAGTTGCACCACTGCCCACCCTGCCAGTCCTGCCACTGCCCAGTCAGTCCCGCCACTGCCCACCCTGCCAGTCCCGCCACTGCCCAGTCAGTCCCGCCACTGCCCACCCTGCCAGTCCCGCCACTGCCCAGTCAGTCCCGCCACTGCCCACCCTGACAGTCCCGCCACTGCCCAGTCAGTCCCGCCACTGCCCAGTCAGTCCCGCCACTGCCCACCCTGCCAGTCCCGCCACTGCCCACCCTGCCAGTCCCGCCACTGCCCACCCTGCCAGTCCCGCCACTGCCCACCCTGCCAGTCCCGCCACTGCCCACCCTGCCAGTCCCGCCACTGCCCACCCTGCCAGTCCCGCCACTGCCCACCCTGCCAGTCCCGCCACTGCCCAGTCAGTCCCGCCACTGCCCACCCTGACAGTCCCACCACTGCCCACCCTGACAGTCCCACCACTGCCCACCCTGACAGTCCCGCCACTGCCCAGTCATTCCCGCCACTGCCCACCCTGACAGTCTTTTTAAGTTTGCTCCTTGTTTCTTTTATTTACGATATTTTTTTCTTCGTGTAACCTCTGCCAATAACACACGGCCGCACCAGCATGTACACATGTAACCTCTGCCAATAACACACATGTCCACACCAGCACGTACACGAGTAAGCTCTGCCAATAACACACATGTCCACCTGTAACCTCTGCCAATAAAACACGTCCGCACCAGCACGTACACGTGTAACCTCTGCCAATAACATATATCCCAGTACAGCAGGTGGCACGTCAGCAGTGGTCCCATCATATCCCAGTACAGCAGATAGCACGTTGGCAGTGGTCCCGTCAAATCCCAGTACAGCAGATGGCGCGTCGGCAGTGGTCCCATCATATCCCAGTACAGCAGATGGCACGTCGGCAGTGGTCCCATCATATCCCAGTACAGCAGGTGGCACGTCAGCAGTGGTCCCGTCATATCCCAGTACAGCATTGGGCATGTCGGCAGTGGTCCCATCATATCCCAGTACAGCAGGTGGCACGGCGGCAGTGGTCCCATCATATCCCAGTACAGCAGGTGGCACGTCGGCAGTGGTCCCATCATATCCCAGTACAGCAGATGGCATGTCGGCAGTGGTCCCATCATATCCCAGTACAGCAGATGGCATGTCGGCAGTGGTCCCATCATATCCCAGTACAGCATTGGGCACGTAGGCAGTGGTCCCATCATATCCCAGTACAGCAGATGGCACGTCGGCAGTGGTCCCATCATATCCCAGTACCACAGGTGGCATGTCGGCGGTGGTCCCATCATATCCCAGTACAGCAGGTGGCATGTCGGCAGTGGTCCCATCATATCCCAGTACAGCAGGTGGCATGTCGGCAGTGGTCCCATCATATCCCAGTACAGCAGATGGCATGTCGGCAGTGGTCCCATCATATCCCAGTACAGCAGATGGCACGTCGGCAGTGGTCCCATCATATCCCAGTACAGCAGATGGCATGTCGGCAGTGGTCCCATCATATCCCAGTACAGCAGGTGGCATGTCGGCAGTGGTCCCATCATATCCCAGTACAGCAGATGGCATGTCGTCAGTGGTCCCATCATATCCCAGTACAGCAGGTGGCATGTCGGCAGTGGTCCCATCATATCCCAGTACAGCAGATGGCATGTCGGCAGTGGTCCCATCATATCCCAGTACAGCATTGGGCACGTCGGCAGTGGTCCTATCATATCCCAGTACAGCAGGTGGCATGTCGGCAGTGGTCCCATCATATCCCAGTACAGCAGATGGCATGTCGGCAGTGGTCCCATCATATCCCAGTACAGCAGGTGGCATGTCGGCAGTGGTCCCATCATATCCCAGTACAGCAGATGGCATGTCGGCAGTGGTCCCATCATATCCCAGTACAGCATTGGGCACGTCGGCAGTGGTCCTATCATATCCCAGTACAGCAGGTGGCACGTCGGCAGTGGTCCCATCATATCCCAGTACAGCAGATGGCATGTCGGCAGTGGTCCCATCATATCCCAGTACAGCAGATGGCATGTCGGCAGTGGTCCCATCATATCCCAGTACAGCAGGTGGCATGTCGGCAGTGGTCCCATCATATCCCAGTACAGCAGATGGCATGTCGGCAGTGGTCCCATCATATCCCAGTACAGCAGGTAGCATGTCGGCAGTGGTCCCATCATATCCCAGTCCAGCAGGTGACACGTCGGCAGTGGTCCCATCATATCCCAGTCCAGCAGGTGACACGTCGGCAGTGGTCCCATCATATCCCAGTACAGCAGGTGGCATGTCGGCAGTGGTCCCATCATATCCCAGTACAGCAGGTGGCATGTCGGCAGTGGTCCCATCATATCCCAGTACAGCAGGTGGCATGTCGGCAGTGGTCCCATCATATCCCAGTACAGCAGATGGCATGTCGGCAGTGGTCCCATCATATCCCAGTACAGCAGATGGCATGTCGGCAGTGGTCCCATCAAATCCCAGTATGACAATAGGTCAGATTCTGGGATATACTAATACATCACCTGCGGGTCCAATTGCCCCAAATCTACGTTGGAGGTACAGGGGGGCTTTTGGGAAACTGCAACTATATCTGCAAGTTTGTACCCCCTTTAGGGTCAACCCCCTATAACAGCTTCACAAACTGCGTACTACACACTACTCCCACGTAATCCTACCAGCTGATGGGAGATGATGGGGGTTGTATTCCCACAATAGCAGAACACTCGCAGGTGCCCGACCCACCCATCTTCCGGCATGAGAGGAATTTTCTCACTTTAAATATAGCAAGATTCCAGGGCTCCACCACACGGACGCCGTCCCGGGTGAGACAGGTGCTGCTACTACGTCTCCAAGTGTGGGGTTTATAGCGAAACAGGAGAACAGAGGCAGCCGAGCAAATAATGACCAGCTGCACTCGATACCCGATGCAAGAGGACAGGCCCGATAGCATAAAGTAGCATAAAGTATCAGATATATGACCCCCCCAGCCAGAGGACAGGCCCACTAACACACACAGTATCAGAGATGTATTACCCCCCAGCCAGAGGATAGGCCCACTAACACACACAGTATCAGATGTATTACCCCCCAGCCAGAGGACAGGCCCAATAACACACATAGTAATCAGAGATGTATTACCCCACAGCCAGAGGACAGGCCCAATAACACACACAGTATCAGAGATGTATTACCTCCCAGCCAGAGGACAGGCCCAATAACACACACACAGTATCAGAGATGTATTACCTGCCAGCCAGAGGATAGGCCCAATAACACACATAGTATCAGAGATGTATGACCCCCCCCCCCCCACAGCCAGAGGACAGGCCCGATAACACACATAGTATCAGAGATGTATAACCCCCAGCCAGAGGATAGGCCCAATAACACACATAGTATCAGATGTGTATTGCCCCCCAGCTAGAGGACAGGCCCAATAACACACATAGTATCAGAGATGTATGACCCCCCCAGCCAGAGGACATGCCGGATAACACACATAGTATCAGATATGTATTACCCCCCCAGCCAGAGGACGGGCCCAATAACACACATAGTATCAGATATGTATTACCCCCCAGCCAGAGGACGGGCCCAATAACACACATAGTATCAGAGATGTATAACCCCCCAGCCAGAGGACGGGCCCAACACCACACATAGTATCAGATATGTATTACCCCCCAGCCAGAGGACGGGCCCAATAACACACATAGTATCAGAGATGTATAACCCCCCAGCCAGAGGACAGGCCCGATAACACATAGAATCAGAGATGTATAACCCCCCCAGCCAGAGGACAGGCCCAATTACACACATAGTATCAGAGATGTATGACCCCCCAGCCAGAGGACAGGCCCAATAACACACATAGTATCAAAGATGTATTACCCCCCAGCCAGAGGACAGGCCCGATAACACATAGAATCAGAGATGTATTACCCCCCCAGCCAGAGGACAGGCCCAATTACACACATAGTATCAGAGATGTATGACCCCCCAGCCAGAGGACAGGCCCAATAACACACATAGTATCAAAGATGTATTACCCCCCAGCCAGAGGACAGGCCCAATAACACACATAGCATCAGAGATGCATTACCTCCCAGCCAGAGGACAGGCCCAATAACACACATAGTATCAGGTGTATTACCCCCCCCAGCCAGAGGACAGGCCCAATAACACACATAGTATCAGAGATGTATTACCCCCCAGCCAGAGGACAGGCCCAATAACACACATAGTATTAGAGATACATTACCACCCCCCCCCCCCCCCCCCCCCCAGCCGGAGGACAGGCCGAATAACACACATGGCATCAGAGATGCATTACCCCCCCCCCCCCCCATCCAGAGGACAGGCCAAATAACACACATAGCATCAGAGATGCATTACCCCCCCCCCCCCATCCAGAGGACAGGCCAAATAACACACATAGCATCAGAGATGCATTACCCCCCCCCCAGCCAGAGGACAGCCCCAATAACACACATAGTATCAGAGATGTATTACCCCCAGCCAGAGGATAGGCCCAATAACACACATAGTATCAGATGTATGACCCCCCCAGCCAGAAGACATGCCCAATAACACACATAGTATCAGATGTATGACCCCCCCAGCCAGAAGACATGCCCGATAACACACATAGTATCAGAGATGTATTACCCCCCAGCCAGAGGACATGCCCGATAACACACATAGTATCAGATATGTATTACCCCCCCCAGCCAGAGGACAGGCCCAATAACACACATAGCATCAGAGATGCATTACCTCCCAGCCAGAGGACAGGCCCAATAACACACATAGTATCAGGTGTATTACCCCCCCAGCCAGAGGACAGGCCCAATAACACACATAGTATCAGAGATGTATTACCTCCCAGCCAGAGGACAGGCCCAATAACACACATAGTATCAGAGATGTATTACCACCCCCCCCCCCCACACCCCCCCAGCCAGAGGACAGGCCCAATAACACACACAGTATCATAGACGTATCCCCCCCCCTCCCCAAGCAAGAAGACAGGCCCAATAACACACATAGTATCAGAGATGTATTACCCCCCAGCCAGAGGACAGGCCCAATAACACACATAGTATCAGAGATGCATTACCACCCCCCCCCCCCCCCCCCCCCAGCCAGAGGACAGGCCCAATAGCACACACAGTATCAGAGATGTATTACCCTCCAGCCAGAGGACATGCCCAATAACACACATAGTATCAGATGTATTACCCCCCCCCCCCCCCCCCAGCCGGAGAACAGGCCCAATAACACACATAGCATCAGAGATGCATTACCCCCCCCCCCCCCCAGCCAGAGGACAGGCCAAATAACACACATAGCATCAGAGATGCATTACCCCCCCCCCCAGCCAGAGGACAGCCCCAATAACACACATAGTATCAGAGATGTATTACCCCCCAGCCAGAGGACAGGCCCAATAACACACATAGCATCAGAGATGTATTCCCCCCCAGCCAGAGGACAGGCCCAATAACACACATAGTATCAGAGATGTATTACCTCCCAGCCAGAGGACAGGCCCAATAACACACATAGTATCAGGTGTATTACCCCCCCAGCCAGAGGACAGGCCCAATAACACACATAGTATCAGAGATGTATTACCTCCCAGCCAGAGGACAGGCCCAATAACACACATAGTATCAGAGATGTATTACCCTCCAGCCAGAGGACAGGCCCAATAACACACACAGTATCATAGACGTATCCCCCCCCCCCAAGCAAGAGGACAGGCCCAATAACACACATAGTATCAGAGATGCATTACCACCCCCCCCCCACCCCCCCCAGCCAGAGGACAGGCCCAATAGCACACACAGTATCAGAGATGTATTACCCTCCAGCCAGAGGACATGCCCAATAACACACATAGTATCAGAGATGCATTACCACCCCCCCCCCCCACCCCCCCCAGCCAGAGGACAGGCCCAATAGCACACACAGTATCAGAGATGTATTACCCTCCAGCCAGAGGACATGCCCAATAACACACATAGTATCAGATGTATTACCCCCCCCCCCCCCCCCCCAGCCGGAGAACAGGCCCAATAACACACATAGCATCAGAGATGCATTACCCCCCCCCAGCCAGAGGACAGGCCAAATAACACACATAGCATCAGATATGCATTACCCCCCCCCCCCCAGCCAGAGGACAGCCCCAATAACACACATAGTATCAGAGATGTATTACCCCCCAGCCAGAGGACAGGCCCAATAATACACGTAGTATCAGAGATGTATTACCCCCCAGCCAGAGGACAGGCCCAATAACACACGTAGTATCAGAGATGTATTACCCCACAGCCAGAGGACCGGCCCAATAACACACACAATATCAGAGACGTATTCCCCCCCCCCCCCAGCCAGAGTACAGGCCCAATAACACACATAGTATCAGAGATGTATCACCCCCCCAGCTAGAGGACAGGCCCATTAACACACACAGTATCAGAGATGTATTACCCTCCAGCCTGAGGACAGGCCCAATAGCACACATAGTATCAGAGATGTATTACCCCACAGCCAGAGGACAGGCCCAATAACACACGTAGTATCAGAGATGTATTACCCCACAGCCAGAGGACCGGCCCAATAACACACACAATATCAGAGACGTATCCCCCCCCCCCCCAGCCAGAGTACAGGCCCATTAACACACACAGTATCAGAGATGTATTACCCTCCAGCCAGAGGACAGGCCCAACAGCACACATAGTATCAGAGATGTATTACCCCCCCCCCCCCCCCCCACAGCCAGAGGACAGGCCCAATAACACACGTAGGATCAGAGATGTATTACCCCCCCCCCCCCCCAGCCAGAGGACATGCCCAATAACACACACAGTATCAGAGATGTATTAGCCCCCAGCCAGAATACAGGCCCAATAACACACACAGTATCAGAGATGTATTAGCCCCCAGCCAGAGGACAGGCCCAATAACACACACAGTATCAGAGATGTATTAGCCCCCAGCCAGAGGACAGGCCCAATAACACACACAGTATCAGAGACGAATTCCCCCCCAGCCAGAGTACAGGCCCAATAGCACACATAGTATCAGAGATGTATTACCCCCCCCCCCACACACACACACACACACAGCCAGAGGACAGGCCCAATAACACACATAGTATCAGATGTACTACACCCCCCCCCCCCACCCCCACCCCCCCCCCCCCCCCAGCCGGAGGACAGTCCCAATAACACACATAGCATCAGAGATGCATTCCCCCCCCAGCTGGAGGACAAGCCCAATAACACACACAGTATCAGAGACGTATTCCCCCCCCCCCAGCCAGAGGACAGGCCCAATTACACACATAGTATCAGAGATGTATTACCCTCCAGCTAGAGGACAGGCCCAATAACACACGTAGTATCAGATATGTATTACCCACCAGCCAGAAGACAGGCCCAACAACACACGTAGTATCAGAGATGTATTACACCCCCCCCAGCCAGAGGACAGGCCCAACAACACACGTAGTATCAGAGAAGTATTACACCCCCCCCCCCCCCCCCCAGCCAGAGGACAGGCCCAATAACACACACAGTATCAGAGATGTATTACCCCCCAGCCAGAGGACAGGCCCAATAACACACACAGTATCAGAGATGTATTACCCACCAGCCAGAGGACAGGCCCAATAACACACACAGTATCAGAGATGTATTACCCACCAGCCAGAGGATAGGCCCAATAACACACACAGTATCAATGATGTATTACCCCCCAGCCAGAGGACAGGCCCAATAACACACATTGTATCAGAGATGTATTACCCCCCCAGCCAGAGGACAGGCCCAATAGCACACATAGTATCAGAGATGTATTACCCCCCAGCCAGAGGACAGGCCCAATAGCACACGTAGTATCAGAGATGTATTACCCCCCAGCCAGAGGACAGGCCCAATAACACACGTAGTATCAGAGATGTAATACCCACCAGCCAGAGGACAGGCCCAATAACACACACAGTATCAGAGATTTATTACCCCGAGCCAGAGGACAGGCCCAATAACACACATAGTATCAGAGATGTATTACCCCCAGTCAGAGGACAGGCCCAATAACACACACACACAGTATAAGAGATGTATTACCCTCCAGCCAGAGGACAGGCCCAATAACACACATAGTATCAGAGATGTATTACCCCCCAGCCAGAGGACAGGCCCAATAACACACACAGTATCAGAGATGTATTACCCCCCAGCCAGAGGACAGGCCCAATAACACACATTGTATCAGAGATGTATTACCCCCCAGCCAGAGGACAGGCCCAATAACACACGTAGTATCAGAGATGTAATACCCACCAGCCAGAGGACAGGCCCAATAACACACACAGTATCAGAGATTTATTACCCCGAGCCAGAGGACAGGCCCAATAACACACATAGTATCAGAGATGTATTACCCCCAATCAGAGGACAGGCCCAATAACACACACACACAGTATCAGAGATGTATTACCCTCCAGCCAGAGGACAGGCCCAATAACACACATAGTATCAGAGATGTATTACCCCCCAGCCAGAGGACAGGCCCAATAACACACACAGTATCAGAGATGTATTACCCCCCAGCCAGAGGACAGGCCCAATAACACACACAGTATCAGAGATGTATTACCCCCCAGCCAGAGGACAGGCCCAATAACACACATAGTATCAGAGATGCATTCCCCCCCCCCCCCCCCCCAGCTGGAGGACAGGCCCAATAGCACACGTAGTATCAGAGATGTATTACCCCCCAGCCAGAGGACAGGCCCAATAACACACGTAGTATCAGAGATGTAATACCCACCAGCCAGAGGACAGGCCCAATAACACACACAGTATCAGAGATTTATTACCCCGAGCCAGAGGACAGGCCCAATAACACACATAGTATCAGAGATGTATTACCCCTAGTCAGAGGACAGGCCCAATAACACACACACACAGTATCAGAGATGTATTACCCTCCAGCCAGAGGACAGGCCCAATAACACACATAGTATCAGAGATGTATTACCCTCCAGCCAGAGGACAGGCCCAATAACACACATAGTATCAGAGATGTATTACCCTCCAGCTCTCCACTAGACGGCAATGGGGGAGGAAACTCTCCTACTTTCCCCAATAGCGCACGGATTCCAGGGGCAGAGGCGTGTTCCTGGGGTGCTGCATCATCCGCCGCTTTAAAAGGGTTCACTTTGGGCTTGGGGGGTACCACGGGGGCAAATTTTTTGGGTTGGTTGTAAAAAGAAGGAGTGGAAATGTTGATTGTGAAGGAGGATGTCATCCGGGTGGCGGGGGTCGCTGGGTCCATCTTGGGGTCTTTAAAAAGAAAAAAAGGGGGGACATAGATGTTAATTTCTATACATATTACATTATAGTATGCCAGACAACAGGCGTGCTTATTACACATATGTACAGTATATTGTCGGACAGATTGTGCTCCCATTGGCTATATATCCTGGCTGTGTATTACAACCACAAACCCTTTACTGCCAGATACAATGCAACATGTCAGCCTTTGTACAATGCCGCTGCTAACGTTTCAGCGCTGCCAGGAAACCAGAAGGGTTAAAATCCAGAGCCGTTAAGTGTATTTTAACTCTCACTATGATCAAATCCCGCAGAACAGCTCCCTGCCAGCTCAAGGTTGAACGCCATCCTCCGCCTGTCTCTCTCTGCGTCTGTCTCTTTGTTTCCATGGCAATAGTCCCGAGGGTTCCTGCCCAGCTCAGCATTTCCACCACGGCAGCCTCCTATCACAGGCCGACGGTGGGGGTCTGGAGAGAGGAGACAGCTCTGCGGCTGCAGTGATTTAGGCTGTAGTAGCTGAACAGCCACTGACCCCAAAACACAGCGTCTGACCCCAAAACGCCGGGTGCTAGAGCAAAACCGGGGATGCCACCTCTGCCGCAGGGATGTCTAGGTCACCTTACACTAGGCATGTTATAAGCCAATGTTATCCACAGGATTCTGATCGCTGTTACATGAATGGTTTCAGATGAGGAATACAATTTCCATTATGGGGTGCAGAAAAATAAAAACTGTGCGTGGGGGAGATAGGTTCTGTCACAGCTGCAAGCGTGGGAGGTAGGTGCTGTCACAGCTGTGAGTGGGGGAGGTAGGTGCTGTCACAGCTGTGAGTGTGGGAGGTAGGTGCTGCCACAGCTGTGAGTGGGGGAGGTAGGTGCTGTCACAGCTGCGAGCAGGTGAGAGGCAGCCAGGTAGGTGCTGCGCCAGTTGTGAGCAGGGGAGAGGCAGCCAGGTAGGTGCTGCGCCAGTTGTGAGCAGGGGAGAGGCAGCCAGGTAGGTGCTGTGCCAGTTGTGAGCAGGGGAGAGGCAGCCAGGTAGGTGCTGCGCCAGTTGTGAGCAGGGGAGAGGCAGCAAGGTAGGTGCTGCGCCAGCCAGGTAGGTGCTGTGCCAGCTGTGAGCAGAGGAGAGGCAGGCAGGTAGGTGCTGCGCCAGTTGTGAGCAGGGGAGAGGCAGCCAGGTAGGTGCTGTGCCAGTTGTGAGCAGGGGAGAGGCAGCCAGGTAGGTGCTGCGCCAGTTGTGAGCAGGGGAGAGGCAGCCAGGTAGGTGCTGCGCCAGCCAGGTAGGTGCTGTGCCAGCTGTGAGCAGAGGAGAGGCAGGCAGGTAGGTGCTGCGCCAGCTGTGAGCAGAGGAGAGGCAGGTAGGTGCTGCGCCAGTTGTGAGCAGGTGAGAGGCAGGCAGGCAGGTAGGTGCTGCGCCAGTTGTGAGCAGGTGAGAGGCAGGCAGGTAGGTGCTGCGCCAGCTGTGAGCAGGGGAGAGGCAGCCAGGTAGGTTCTGCGCCAGCTACAAGCGGGGGAAGGTAGCCAGGTAGGTGCTGCACCGGTTGTGAGCTGGGGAGAGGCAGCCACGTAGGTGCTGGGCCAGCAGTGAGCAAGGGAGAGGCAGCCAGGTAGGTGCTGTTCCAGCTGCCAGCGGGGGAAGGTAGCCAGGTAGGTGCTGCACCAGTTGTGAGCAGGTGAGAGGTAGCCAGGTAGGTGCTGCGCCAGCTGCGAGCGGGGGAAGTTAGCCAGGTAGGTGCTGCATCAGCTGCGAACAGGGGAAGTTAGCCAGGTAGGTGCTGCGCCAGCTGTGAGCAGGGGAAGGTAGCAAGGTAGGTGCTGCACCAGCTGCGAGCAGGGGAAGGCAACCAGGTAGGTGCTGCGCCAGCAGTGAGAGCACTACATGACTTAGGACTAGAAAGGGGCTGACAGGAGAATACCCTGGCACAGTGATGCATAGGACCAATATATGGTCAGGGCAGACTGACAGAATATGGAATAAGAGGTCATGTGCACTAACAGGATGAAGGTGAAATGACAGAGCATTGGCAGTAGGGGGCGATGCAGGATAACATTGTATATTGTAACAGTTATGTGAACTGAGCAGAGGACACTGAATGATTAGGATGCATCATAAAGATGTGTAGGAGGAATATGTAGTACTGTAGTGTGGGAGTGGTGACATCACCGGGCTCATAGTATACGCTGAGAACAGAGGGAGCCGCATTATGTGGGAGCGATGACATCACCGGGCTCATAGTATACACTGAGAACAGAGGGAGCCGCATTATGTGGGAGCGGTGACATCACCGGGCTCATAGTATACGCTGAGAACAGAGGGAGCCGCATTATGTGGGAGTGGTGACATCACCGGGCTCATAGTATACGCTGAGAACAGAGGGAGCCGCATTATGTGGGAGCGATGACATCACCGGGCTCATAGTATACGCTGAGAACAGAGGGAGCCGCATTATGTGGGAGTAGTGACATCACTGGGCTCATAGTATACGCTGAGATCAGAGGGAGCCGCATTATGTGGGAGTGGTGACATCACCGGGCTCATAGTATACGCTGAGAACAGAGGGTGCCCCATTATGTGGGAGCGGTGACATCACCGGGCTCATAGTATACACTGAGAACAGAGGGAGCCGCATTATGTGGGAGCGGTGACATCACCGGACTCATAGTACACGCCGAGAACAGAGGGAGCCGCATTATGTGGGAGCGGTGACATCACCGGGCTCATAGTATACGCTGAGAACAGAGTGAGATGCATTATGTGGGAGCGGTGACATCACCGGGATCATAGTATACGCTGAGAACAGAGGGAGCCGCATTATGTGGGAGTAGTGACATCACCGGGATCATAGTATACGCTGAGAACAGAGGGAGCCGCATTATGTGGGAGCGGTGACATCACCGGACTCATAGTATACGCTGAGAACAGAGGGAGCCGCATTATGTGGGAGCGGTGACATCACCGGACTCATAGTATACGCTGAGAACAGAGGGAGCCGCATTATGTGGGAGCGGTGACATCACCGGGCTCATAGTATACGCTGAGAACAGAGGGAGCCGCATTATGTGGGAGCGGTGACATCACCGGGATCATAGTATACGCTGAGAACAGAGGGAGCCGCATTATGTGGGAGCGGTGACATCACCGGGCTCATAGTATACGCTGAGAACAGAGGGAGCCGCATTATGTGGGAGCGGTGACATCACCGGGATCATAGTATACGCTGAGAACAGAGGGAGCCGCATTATGTGGGAGTAGTGACATCACCGGGCTCATAGTATACACTGAGAACAGAGGGAGCCGCATTATGTGGGAGCGGTGACATCACCGGACTCATAGTACACGCCGAGAACAGAGGGAGCCGCATTATGTGGGAGTAGTGACATCACCGGGCTCATAGTATACGCTGAGAACAGAGGGAGCCGCATTATGTGGGAGCGATGACATCACCGGGCTCATAGTATACACTGAGAACAGAGGGAGCCGCATTATGTGGGAGCGATGACATCACAGGGCTCATAGTATACGCTAAGAACAGAGGGAGCCGCATTATGTGGGAGCGGTGACATCACCGGGCTCATAGTAGTATACGCTGAGAACAGAGGGAGCCGCATTATGTGGGAGAGGTGACATCACCAGGCTCATAGTATACGCTGAGATCAGAGGGAGCCGCATTATGTGGGAGCGGTGACATCACCGGGCTCATAGTATACGCTGAGAACAGAGGGAGCCGCAATATGTGGGAGCGGTGACATCACCGGGATCATAGTATACGCTGAGAACAGAGGGAGCCGCATTATGTGGGAGCGGTGACATCACCGGGCTCATAGTATACGCTGAGAACAGAGGGAGCCGCATTATGTGGGAGTAGTGACATCACCGGGCTCATAGTATACGCTGAGAACAGAGGGAGCCGCATTATGTGGGAGCGGTGACATCACCGGGCTCATAGTATACGCTGAGAACAGAGGGAGCCGCATTATGTGGGAGCGGTGACATCACCGGGCTCATAGTATACGCTAAGAACAGAGGGAGCCGCATTATGTGGGAGCGGTGACATCACCGGGCTCATAGTATACGCTGAGAACAGAGGGAGCCGCATTATGTGGGAGCGGTGACATCACAGGGCTCATAGTATACGCTGAGAACAGAGGGAGCCGCATTATGTGGGAGCGGTGACATCACCGGGCTCATAGTATACGCCGAGAACAGAGGCAGCCGCATTATGTGGGAGCGGTGACATCACCGGGCTCATAGTATACGCTGAGAACAGAAGGAGCCGCATTATGTGGGAGCGGTGACATCACCGGGCTCATAGTATACGCTGAGAACAGAAGGAGCCGCATTATGTGGGAGCGGTGACATCACCGGGCTCATAGTATACGCTGAGAACAGAGGGAGCCGCATTATGTGGGAGCGGTGACATCACCGGGCTCATAGTATACGCTGACATGACATGACAAGGTCGACATGACTTTTTCATGATTTTTTTTCCTATGTCACCATCCATGTCGGTATACAGGGAGAATATACAAGTGTGCTGGGCGTAGCAAGGCAACAAGACCGAAGCATGGTGAGGGTACACCTTACACGAATTGGGGGTCAATGTCAACATTGTCACAAAAAGCGTGAAAACACCATGTCGACTTTTTTTCACGTGTCTACCTTTTTGAGATCGACCTTTCGACCCTGTTGACCTTTTGACCCTGCTGACATATCACATGTCAAACTTTGCCCGTGTCTAGACATGGTCTATGTAAAGGTGGCCGGACACTAGTGCGATGTACCTGCGATTTGGGCACTCTCTATGCCATATGTGCCATAGAACGCATAAAAAGCCTCCACATCTCGCGCATTTGACATCAGGTCCGACACATGTAGGATGTGCAGGCGCACCTGGGATCGCATATGATACATTGCATACGATGCGACTTCTCCCTTCACAACAATCCACACCTAAGGAGACTTTGGGAGCAGTCACACGTTGTACAATGAGATGGTAGAGGACAGCGACATACCCTACAGTGAGATTATAAAACGCAGTTACATAATATACAGTGAGGAAGCAGTGATCAAAATGTATACACTGTGATTTTAACACACTGTACAGTGATCCGAGCGGATATGCAGGGACACGCCGCACAGTGATCTGAGCGGATATGCAGGGACACGCCGCACAATGATCTGAGCGGATATGCAGGGACACGCCGCACAGTGATCTGAGCGGATATGCAGGGACACGCCGCACAATGATCTGAGCGGATATGCAGGGACACGCCGCACAGTGATCTGAGCGGATATGCAGGGACACGCCGCACAGTGATCACGCCGCAGGGACACGCCGCACAGTGATCTGAGCGGATATGCAGGGACACGCCGCACAGTGATCTGAGCGGATATGCAGGGACACGCCGCACAGTGATCTGAGCGGATATGCAGGGACACGCCGCACAATGATCTGAGCGGATATGCAGGGACACGACGCACAGTGATCTGAGCGGATATGCAGGGACACGCCGCACAGTGATCACGCCGCACAGTGATCACGCCGCACAGTGATCTGAGCGGATATGCAGGGACACCCCGCACGATGATCTGAGCGGATATGCAGGGACATCCCGCACGATGATCTGAGCGGATATGCAGGGACACCCCGCACGATGATCTGAGCGGATATGCAGGGACACGCCGCACAGTGATCTGAGCGGATATGCAGGGACACGCCGCACAGTGATCTGAGCGGATATGAAGGGACACGCCGCACAGTGATCTGAGCGGATATGAAGGGACACGCCGCACAGTGATCTGAGCGGATATGCAGGGACACGCCGCACAGTGATCTGAGCGGATATGCAGGGACATGCCGCACAGTGATCTGAGCGGATATGCAGGGACACGCCGCACAGTGATCTGAGCGGATATGCAGGGACACGCCGCACAGTGATCTGAGCGGATATGCAGGGACACGCCGCACAGTGATCTGAGCGGATATGCAGGGACACGCCGCACAGTGATCTGAGCGGATATGCAGGGACACGCCGCACAGTGATCTGAGCGGATATGCAGGGACACGCCGCACAGTGATCTGAGCGGATATGCAGGGACACGCCGCACAGTGATCTGAGCGGATATGCAGGGACACGCCGCACAGTGATCTGAGCAAATATGCAGGGACACGCCGCACAGTGATCTGAGCGGATATGCAGGGACACGCCGCACAGTGATCTGAGCGGATATGCAGGGACACGCCGCACAGTGATCTGAGCGGATATGCAGGACACGCCGCACAGTGATCTGAGCGGATATGCAGGGACACGCCGCACAGTGATCTGAGCGGATATGCAGGGACACGCTGCACAGTGATCTGAGCGGATATGCAGGGACACGCTGCACAGTGATCTGAGCGGATATGCAGGGACACGCTGCACAGTGATCTGAGCGGGCGCAGGGACACGCTGCACAGTGATCTGAGCGGATATGCAGGGACACGCTGCACAGTGATCTGAGCGGGCGCAGGGACACGCTGCACAGTGATCTGAGCGGGCGCAGGAACACGCTGCACAGTGATCTGAGCGGGCGCAGGGTCACGCTGCACAGTGATCTGAGCGGGCGCAGGGTCACGCTGCACAGTGATCTGAGCGGGCGCAGGGACACGCTGCACAGTGATCTGAGCGGGCGCAGGGACACGCTGCACAGTGATCTGAGCGGGCGCAGGGACACGCTGCACAGTGATCTGAGCGGGCGCAGGGACACGCTGCACAGTGTTCTGAGCGGGCGCAGGGACACGCTGTACAGTGATCTGAGCGGGCGCAGGGTCACGCTGCACAGTGATCTGAGCGGGCGCAGGGACACGCTGCACAGTGATCTGAGCGGGCGCAGGGACACGCTGTACAGTGATCTGAGCGGGCGCAGGGTCACGCTGCACAGTGATCTGAGCGGGCGCAGGGTCACGCTGCACAGTGATCTGAGCGGGCGCAGGGACACGCTGCACAGTGATCTGAGCGGGCGCAGGGACACGCTGCACAGTGATCTGAGCGGACGCAGGGACACGCTGCACAGTGATCTGAGCGGGCGCAGGGACACGCTGCACAGTGATCTGAGTGGGCGCAGGGACACGCTGCACAGTGTTCTGAGCGGGCGCAGGGACACGCTGTACAGTGATCTGAGCGGGCGCAGGGGCACGCTGCACAGTGATCTGAGTGGGCGCAGGGACACGCTGTACAGTGATCTGAGCGGGCGCAGGGACATTACATAGTAAGATTGGAAAAGGTGCAAAAAGAATGTGGGAGCAATGACAGTGTACACTGAAATTAGGGTGTGCAGTGACAGACTGTATAGGTGATATAATTTACAGTGCGATTATAGGGTGCAAAATAATGTGGCTGCAGTGACAGGCAGTGCAGCGAGATGAGAGGGCGCCGTGGAATACCATGCAGTGAGATGAGAGGGCGCAGTGGAATACCACTCGCAGTGAGATGAGAGGATGCAGTGATGCACTGTAAATTTATATCAGTGAGCGCAGTGATACACTGAATACAGTGAGATTAAAGGGCACACCTTGTCCTTTTTTTGTGGGGCTCTGTGCACCCTTACGCTTTTTTTTTTACGTGACAAACTAATATCAGAGGTCATAATCGCAGTGAGAAGAGAGGGCGCAGTGGAATACTGCTCGCAGTGAAATGAGAGGGCATGCAGTGGAATACCGCTCGCAGTGAGATGAGGGAGCGCAGTGGAATACCGCTCGCAGTGAAATTAGAGGGAGCGCAGTGGAATACCGCTCGCAGTGAGATGACAGGGTGCAGTGGAATAACGCGCTGTGAGATGAGACGGCGCAGTAGAACAACGCGCAGTGAGATGATAGGATGCAGTGGAAAACCGCTCGCAGTGAGATGAGAGGGCGCGCAGTGGAATACCGCTCGCAGTGAGATGAGAGGAAGCGCAGTGGAATACCGCGCAGTGAGATGAGAGGGCGCAGTGGAATAACGCGCAGTGAGATGAGAGGGTGCAGTGGAATAACGCGCAGTGAGGTGAGGGCGCAGTGGAATAACGCGCAGTGAGGTGAGAGGGCGCAGTGGAATAACGCGCAGTGAGGTGAGAGGGCGCAGTGGAATAACGCGCAGTGGGGTGAGAGGGCGCAGTGGAATAACGCGCAGTGAGGTGAGAGGGCGCAGTGGAATAACGCGCAGTGAGGTGAGAGGGCGCAGTGGAATAACGCGCAGTGAGGTGAGAGGGCGCAGTGGAATAACGCGCAGTGAGGTGAGAGGGCGCAGTGGAATAACGCGCAGTGAGGTGAGAGGGCGCAGTGGAATAACGCGCAGTGAGGTGAGAGGGCGCAGTGGAATAACGCGCAGTGAGGTGAGAGGGCGCAGTGGAATAACGCGCAGTGAGGTGAGAGGGCGCAGTGGAATAACGCGCAGTGAGGTGAGAGGGCGCAGTGGAATAACGCGCAGTGAGGTGAGAGGGCGCAGTGGAATAACGCGCAGTGAGGTGAGAGGGCTCAGTGGAATAACACGCAGTGAGATGAGAGGGCGCAGTGGAATAACGCGCAGTGAGATGAGAGGGCGCAGTGACACACTGAAGGTGGGGGCGACACTGCTATTAGGAGGTGCAGTGACGCAAATACATTTATATTAGGGGGCGCAGTGACACGCTGTATATAGAAAGAATAGAGGGTGCAGTGACACTATATTTATATTAGGGGGTACAGTGACAATAAATTTGTATATGGGGGCGCAGTGACACGCTGTATACAGTAAGATGAGAGGGCGCAGTGATAATGTTGAAGTCGCAAACGAATGTGGGTGCAGCATCATAGTGTACAGTGAAATTAGGGGGTGCAGTGACAAACTGTATTAAGTGAGATCAGAGGTGATATAATGTACAGTGAGATTACAGGATGAGAGGGTGCGCAGTGAGATGACAGTGAGATTACAGGATGACAGGGTGCGCAGTGAGATGACAGGGCGCAGTGGAATACAGCTCGCAGTGAGATGACAGGGCGCAGTGGAATGCAGCTCGCAGTGAGATGACAGGGCGCAGTGGAATACAGCTCGCAGTGAGATGACAGGGCGCAGTGGAATACAGCTCGCAGTGAGATGACAGGGCGCAGTGGAATACAGCTCGCAGAGAGATGACAGGGCGCAGTGGAATACAGCTCGCAGAGAGATGACAGGGCGCAGTGGAATACTGCTCGCAGTGAGATGACAGGGCGCAGTGGAATACTGCTCGCAGTGAGATGACAGGGCGCAGTGGAATACAGCGGGCAGTGAGATGACAGGGCGCAGTGGAATACTGCTCGCAGAGAGATGACAGGGTGCAGTGGAATACTATACAGTGAGTTTAGCTGGAATTGCAGAATGTCATCCCTAGGGTTATACACCTCCCGTGCACGGTCCTGTCCTGTACACGGGAGGTGTATAACCCTAGGGATGTGTATATGAGCAGTGTTGCCCCACACTCACACTGGAGCTGGTGCAGTAGGACACTGTGTGTGTGTGTGGGGGGGGGGGGGGGGTGTATATCAGCAGCATCGCCCCACGCTGGAGCTGGGCACAGTGCAGCAAACAACCCTGGCAGCTGTGAGTGATGGGGCAGGAAGTTTGTGGCCTGCAGGTCAGAGATGAGGTAACCAGCAGGGCCTGGCCTGCAGGGCAGGAATGAGGTAACTGTGTGGGGGAGGTCTCCTTGTTCTCTCAGGATGTGGAAGGATAAGAGGTGAGTGAGCAATGTCTCAGGATTGCAGGGGGGGGGGGGGGAGGAGTAAAGTTGCCCCCCCTCTCCCCAGCTGGGAGTCATTAACTAACATTACAGGACTGAGCTGGGGGTAACAGATATCCACACACAGCATGGGGGAAAGGGACAGCCCCCAAATATGCACATATACCTACAGAAGAGACAGCTCCCCACACACAGACAGGACAATAGACAGTCATCTGAAATATGCAACAGGGAGAAGAGACAGCTCCCAGGCTAAAGAGACAGTATGGAGGGGCACTCACTGTATATCAGCTGGGGGAAGAGACATCTTCAGAAGAGAGACAGCCATGGCTGTGAGTGCGCAGAGAGACAGCCATGGCTGTGAGTGCGCAGAGAGACAGCCATGGCTGTGAGTGCGCAGAGAGACAGCCATGGCTGTGAGTGCGCAGAGAGACAGCCATGGCTGTGAGTGCGCAGAGAGACAGCCATGGCTGTGAGTGCGCAGAGAGACAGCCATTGGTGTGAGTGCGCAGAGAGACAGCCATTGGTGTGAGTGCGCAGAGAGACAGCCATTGGTGTGAGTGCGCAGAGACACAGCCATTGGTGTGAGTGCGCAGAGACACAGCCATTGGTGTGAGTGCGCAGAGACACAGCCATTGGTGTGAGTGCGCAGAGAGAGACAGCCATTGGTGTGAGTGCACAGAGAGAGACAGCCATTGGTGTGAGTGCACAGAGAGAGACAGCCATTGGTGTGAGTGCGCAGGGAGCAGAGAGACAGCCATGGCTGTGAGTGCGCAGGGAGCAGAGAGACAGCCATTGGTGTGAGTGCACAGGGAGCAGAGAGACAGCCATTGGTGTGAGTGCACAGAGAGCAGAGAGACAGCCATTGGTGTGAGTGCACAGAGAGACAGCCATTGGTGTGAGTGCACAGAGAGAGACAGCCATTGGTGTGAGTGCACAGAGAGAGACAGCCATTGGTGTGAGTGCACAGAGAGAGACAGCCATTGGTGTGAGTGCACAGAGAGAGACAGCCATTGGTGTGAGTGCACAGAGAGAGACAGCCATTGGTGTGAGTGCACAGCGAGAGACAGCCATTGGTGTGAGTGCACAGCGAGAGACAGCCATTGGTGTGAGTGCACAGAGAGAGACAGCCATTGGTGTGAGTGCACAGAGAGAGACAGCCATTGGTGTGAGTGCACAGAGAGAGACAGCCATTGGTGTGAGTGCACAGAGAGAGACAGCCATTGGTGTGAGTGCACAGAGAGAGACAGCCATTGGTGTGAGTGCACAGAGAGAGACAGCCATTGGTGTGAGTGCACAGAGAGACAGCCATTGGTGTGAGTGCACAAGAAGCACAGAGACAGCCATTGGTGTGAGTGCACAGGAAGCAGAGAGACAGCCTGATAGAGAGGGAATGGGAATGTAACAAAGAGCAGCAAAGAGACTGCAGCAGTCGCCGGCCGGAGACATGATAGGAGGGAAGAGATCTAGCATACAGAAGAGACCGTCGGACAGCCCCAGTATTGTCAGAGAGACATCAGGCAGCTGGCTGTAAAGAGACAGACCCTGCAGGAAGACAGGTCAGCAGCTGAGAATCCACCAGAGACCCTCCCCAGACACGCGTGGGGTCACACCAGCACCCTGGCACTGCCCCTCTACCTACCACCCCTAGACATCCACACACACAGGAGACAGACAGAGAGTGCCTCTTACCTCTGAGTAGCAGAGACTGACTGCCAGCAGCAGCAGGGACGGAGAGACTGCCGGAGACAGCCCAGGGGGAGTGGAGAGGGCGAGGCTAGCAGGGAGTGTGTCACTCTATCGGTATGTGCTGCTGTGTGGTCACTCTCTACTACTAGGTGTGCACTCTAATCTGTGCGGCTGTCTCACTGAGAGACTGCCAGTGAGTGGTAATCTCCCAGACAGGCCTCTGCTGACAGTGGGTGACTGCATTAGATCACACTGTCTGCTAGAGTCTGTGGGGTCAATTTAATAAAGCTTCTGAAAATGCAAAGAGGTGATGTTGTCAATAGCAACCAATCAGATTCTGTCTAGCATTCCTCTATTGCAGCCTGCAAAATAAGAGACAGAATCTGATTGGTTGAGTGCTGCCAGTGACTGCTGTGATGTGCTCTGCTGTGAGGTGCAGAGAGCAACACATAGGGTGAAATGTAATAGGATGAGAGATTCAGAAAGTGAGAGATTTGGTAAAAATCTCCAGTTTTTAAGGCGGCAATCATTCACACTGTAATACCAGTTAGATTTTGCAGTGTAAATGATTGCCGCTTTAACAAAACTGGAGATTTACCAAATCTCTCTTTCTAAATATCTCATCCTATTACATTTCCCCCATTGTGTACATTGTATCAAGTCTGTGCAGTGATACTTGTATCCATACTGTACCTACAGTACGTTACTATTACCATCCTTGCTGGCGGGTCGCCAGAACGTACGCGCTGGCGACCCGCCAGCAGCCACGCCAGCGAGGAGACTGAGACGCGCGTGCGTCTCACGCGCGTCTCAGTCTCCGTCGCTAGCGTGACGGAAACCCTGTCCGTCTCCGCCTCAGGGAGACGGACAGGGTTAGGGGGGGTTAGGGGGGGTGCGGGCAGGCAGCGGGGACCCCGGGTTACCGCCGGCAAGCCGGCGGGGACACGGGGGAACGGATCGAAGCGCCGTCGGAAGGGGACGCACGCGCCTCTCGTGCGCGCGCGTCCCCTTCTCACCATCGCCATGGCGCTGGCGGGGGATGGCGGCTGGCGACGCCAGCGCCATCCCCTGCAAAGATGGGACCTGACCCATCTGTATACCAGGCAGCCCTATAGGGGAATCACACTTAGTTATAGACTAGCAGCGCTATAGGGGCGGTGCACTTAGTTATAGGGTTAGTTAGATCAGCAGCGCTATAAGGGGGGATGCACTTAGTTATAGGGTTAGTTAGATCAGCAGCGCTATAGGGGTACTGCACTTAGTTATAGGGTTAGTTACAGCCCAGAAGCACTATAGGGGTGATGCACTTAGTTATAGAGGTAGTTAGAGACCAGAAGCGCTATAGGGCGCTGCACTTAGCTATAGGGTTAGTTACAGATCAGCAGCGCTATAGGGGTGCTGCACTTAGTTTTAGGGTTCTTTACAGATCAGCAGCACTATAGGGGCGCTGCACTTAGTTATAGGGTTAGTGGCAGACCAGCCATGCTATAGTGACGCCACACTTAGTTATAGAGTTAGTTACAGCCCTGCAGCGCTATAGAGGTGCTGCACTTAGTTACAGGGTTAGTTACAGACCAGTAGTGCTATAGGGGCACTAAACTTAGTTGTAGGGTTAGTTACAGACTAGAAGCGCTATAGGGGTGCTGCACTTAGTTATAGGATTAGTTACAGACCAGCAGCGCTAGAGGGGTGCTGCACTTAGTTATAGCGTTAGTTGCAGACCAGCCGTGCTATAGGGGTTCTGCACTTAGTTATAGGAGTAGTCACAGACCAGCAGCGCTATAGGGGTGCTGCACTTAGTTATAGGATTAGTCACAGACCAGCAGCGCTATAGGGGCGCTGCACTTATTTATAGGGTTAGTTACAGATCAGCAGCGCTATAGGGGCACTGCACTTAGGGTTAGTTACAGATCAGCAGCGCTATAGGGGCACTGCACTTAGGGTTAGTTACAGATCAGCAGCGCTATAAGGGGGGATGCACTTAGTTATAGGGTTAGTTAGATCAGCAGCGCTATAGGGGTACTGCACTTAGTTATAGGGTTAGTTACAGCCCAGAAGCACTATAGGGGTGATGCACTTAGTTATAGAGGTAGTTAGAGACCAGAAGCGCTATAGGGCGCTGCACTTAGCTATAGGGTTAGTTACAGATCAGCAGCGCTATAGGGGTGCTGCACTTAGTTTTAGGGTTCTTTACAGATCAGCAGCACTATAGGTGCGCTGCACTTAGTAATAGGGTTAGTGGCAGACCAGCCATGCTATAGTGACGCCACACTTAGTTATAGAGTTAGTTACAGCCCTGCAGCGCTATAGAGGTGCTGCACTTAGTTTCAGGGTTAGTTACAGCCCAGTAGTGCTATAGGGGCACTAAACTTAGTTGTAGGGTTAGTTACAGACTAGAAGCGCTATAGGGGTGCTGCACTTAGTTATAGGATTAGTTACAGACCAGCAGCGCTAGAGGGGTGCTGCACTTAGTTATAGCGTTAGTTGCAGACCAGCCGTGCTATAGGGGTTCTGCACTTAGTTATAGGAGTAGTCACAGACCAGCAGCACTATAGGGGTGCTGCACTTAGTTATAGGATTAGTCACAGACCAGCAGCGCTATAGGGGTGCTGCACTTAGGGTTAGTTACAGATCAGCAGCGCTATAGGGGCACTGCACTTAGGGTTAGTTACAGATCAGCAGCGCTATAGGGGCACTGCACTTAGTTATAGGGTTAGTTACAGACCAGCAGCGCTATAGGGGCACTGCACTTAGTTATAGGGTTAGTTACAGACCAGCAGCGTTATCTAGGCGCCTTCACAGCAAAATAATTTAATATATTTGCAAAGTTTTCAGTCATGAAAAATCTGTGACTGCTCTTCTCTCTGTGTGGTTCTGAGGTAAAGAAAAGTGACTGTCTCTTTCATGTTGTGCTTCCCCTGCAGTCTCTTCCCCTCTCATTGTGACCTCACACTGTCAGTTCTCTTTGCCCATAAAAGGAACAAAACCAAAAAGCAGGAAATGAGCAGTAGACATGCCAGAAAGGACCCCCCCACCGCCTTCTCCACATGCAAGTCACACGGCTACATGACAGCCTCCTGTAGCTGCACAGTGTAACCCAGGCCCCTCCCCCTGAGCACACATTCCTCAGGCACACACACCGCAGGCTGCACGTCACCTATATGTACCTCACACACCTCCCGCGCTCAGCGATAGGTATTTATTACCATTTATGTATATAGCGCACACATATTCCGCAGCGCTGTATAGAGACTATTATTATCCAGTTATTATATAGCGCACACATATTCCGCAGCGCTGTATAGAGACTATTATTACCAGTTATTATATAGCGCACACATATTCTGCAGCGCTGTACAGAGATTATTATTACCAGTTATTATATAGCGCACACATATTCCGCAGCGCTGTACAGAGACTATTATTACCAGTTATTTATATAGCGCACACATATTCCGCAGCAATGTATAGAGACTATTATTACCAGTTATTATATAGCGCACACATATTCCGCAGCGCTGTACAGAGACTATTATTATCCAGTTATTTATATAGCGCACACATATTCCGCAGCGCTGTACAGAGACTATTATTATCCAGTTATTTATATAGCGCACACATATTCCGCATCGCTGTACATAGACTATTATTACCAGTTATTATATAGTGCACACATATTCCACAGCTCTGTACAGAGATTATTATTACCAGTTATTATATAGCACACACATATTCCGCATCGCTGTACAGAGATTATTATTACCAGTTATGTATATAGCACACACATATTCTGCAGCGCTGTACAGAGACTATTATTACCAGTTATTATATAGCGCACACATATTCCACAGCGCTGTACAGAGAATATTATTACCAGTTATTATATACAGTAGCGCATACATATTCCACAGCTCTGTACAGAGATTATTATTACCAGTTATTATATAGCACACACATATTCCGCATCGCTGTACAGAGACTATTATTACCAGTTATTATATAGCGCACACATATTCCGCAGCGCTGTACAGAGAATATTATTACCAGTTATTATATAGCACACACATATTCCACATCGCTGTACAGAGATTATTATTACCAGTTATGTATATAGCACACACATATTCTGCAGCGCTGTACAGAGACTATTATTACCAGTTATTATATAGCGCACACATATTCCACAGTGCTGTACAGAGAATATTATTACCAGTTATTATATAGCGCACACATATTCCACAGCACTGTACAGAGAATATTATTACCAGTTATTATATAGCGCACACATATTCCGCAGCGCTGTACAGAGACTATTACCAGTTATTATATAGCGCACACATATTCCACAGCGCTGTACAGAGAATATTACTAGCAGTTATTATATAGTGCACACATATTCCGCAGCGCTGTACAGAGACTATTACCAGTTATTATATAGCGCACACATATTCCGCAGCGCTGTACAGAGACTATTATTGCCAGTTATTTATATAGTGCACACATATTCTGCAGCGCTGTACAGAGAATATTATTACCAGTTATTTATATAGCGCACACATATTCTGCAGCGCTGTACAGAGACTATTATTACCAGTTATTATATAGCGCACACATATTCCGCAGCGCTGTACAGAGAATATTATTACCAGTTATTTATATAGCGCACACATATTCCGCAGCACTGTACAGAGACTATTATTACCAGTTATTATATAGCGCACACATATTCTGCAGCGCTGTACAGAGAATATTATTACCAGTTATTTATATAGCGCACACATATTCCGCAGCGCTGTACAGAGAATATTATTACCAGTTATTATATAGCACACACATATTCCGCAGCGCTGTACAGAGAATATTATTACCAGTTATTATATAGCGCACACATATTCCGCAGCGCTGTATAGTTGAACTGTCACATCAGTCCCTGCCCCAGTGAAGCTTACAATCTGTATTCCCGACCACATGTACACACACAGACATTCTAGGGTTATTTTTTGTTGGGAGCCAATTAACCTACCAGTATACAGTATTTTTGGATTGTGGGGGAACCGGAGTACCTGTTGTGTAAGTTCTGAAATTCCGGCTTCATTCCGACTATGTATCTGATTGCAATGAGAATCTGCTTCCAAACGCATCCCGTCCGTTTGCTCCTAATTACATTTTAAAATGGTGGCAAAAGTCGTACAGATAAGTCAATTTTACCGCATTTGTTGGACAACAGTAATTGTCCTTTCCTGGCATTTGGGAGCAAAAGGTTTTCTTGTCATGTGATCCCATAACCTCATCCCATCAAGCCAATTGGCTGGCTGGTTGGAAAGATAATCCTTAGGTGTGTGGCCAGTTTAACGGTCCAGGTTTTAAGAATATCCAAGCTTAAGCAATGATGACTTAATTAATACATCATTCATTTTGGTCATAGCGCCTATGCACAAGCATGGATATCCATAAAACATGTTGGGGTGCCTCGAGGATAGAGTTTGGTAAACCATGAGGTAGAAGAAAGACTTGTACGAGGGAGAGCATTCCACAGATGGGGTGCACCCCGAAAACCGCATCCAGATATGGGAACAGGAAATAAGTGGCGCAGAACGGAGGGGCCAGTGTGCCAGATATGTTGCAGACGAGGGACATTGACAACGTCGACATGGTTGACATGGCAATTGTCAACATATGAAATGGTTAACAGAACTTTTTAGATGTTTTTTTTCTCTTTACTTTCATACTATTCGCTTCCAATCAGATTCTGAGTATTACCTTCTAGAAGGTGCTAAATAATAAGAAGTATAATCTGATTAGTTGCCCATAGCAACATCCCATCTTAGTAAATTTACCCCGCGCACTTGTCTGGCCTCAGCCTCATTCCATTCCCTTGTTCCTGCTGTATACACAGCCGTAACCCTGTCTGTATGCAGAAATGCTGAGGTCGTAGTGTGTGAGCTCTCTGCCGCCACCACTGCGCCTACACCGAACCCAGCATGCGCACAGGTAACGCACTGCATTGTGGTTAATAATTCACCTCCATCCGCATCCCCGCCCTGCACTTCTCCCCGGAATTCTCCCTGTCCAGGAATTCTTGCACAAGTTTGCACAAGCTGCGCGTGCCCGGACACTAGTGACCTGTTGTGTCTAGTGGTCTGTCTGCCGCATAGTGACTGACCCTGGCGGTATCTACATGCTGGGAGGATGTGTGTGTGTGTGTGTAAGCGTGTGTCATGTATTATTAGAAGGTCTTTGGCTGCATTCCTGGCATTCCCGTGTCTCTGTGCATGTGTGTACAATCGCACGCCACCTCTGCTGCTGCTATTAATCTGCCCATTTGCACAACTGCTTTGAGCAACTGTTATTCTGTACGATGGATATAAGAAGTCACCCGGCCATGAATTACCCCCTCCCTCCGCTCTGTGATCGTAGAGGACACAGTCATACCTGTCCACACCAAGCACGGCAGTCTAAGGAATCTGATCTTATGGCACAAATAGATTCACTTCTCCGAAATCCTGCACTAAAACTAAAGGGGCCTACACACTGGGAGATGTGTCTGAGCGTTCTGAGCAATGTAAACCAGGCTTGCCTACCCTCCCGGTATCGCTGGGAGACTCCCGGAAATCGGGCCCCCCTCCCGGCCTCCTGGGAAGGTCGGCAATCGTCCCGCAATTGCCAGGCAGCTCCCGCACCCCTCACCCCGTGCCGCACTAATTACCGGGTTTTCGCGGGTCCGCGGCAAGGGGCGGGACTAAAATGAAGCGAATCGTGTCATTTTTAGCCACGTCCCCTACACGCGGAACTGCGAATCGCTGTGTTTGCATGGATTGGGGGTGGGGCTTCCAGTCATCAGCCCCGCCCCCGACCTGGAGATCTGGCTGTCCTCTCTGGGCTGTATGGAAAGTCGGCAAGTATTATGTAAAATGCTCGGAAAGCTCAGGAAGGTCGCTCAGCACACAGCACTGCACAGCGATTATACCTGGATCAGGCCTAGTATTCTCTGGGGAGAACACTGGCTCTGACCAGCATCGCTATTACTACGGCCCCTACACTCGGAGTGATGTAGGGGCATTTTCTAAGCAATCCCTGAAATCCCCGTGTGTGTAGCCCCGTCAGCTTCTGGCCCTGTAGATATTAGCACCGAGTGTAGCAGCCAGAACGTGGAGTTATTGTTTGAGGTTATCAATGGCTGACATCATATTTGAGGAATTCTATCCCACTTGTACTTCTGGAGCTGCCTCAGCCGCAGATGTCACAGGATGTCATGTATGCGCACCTCCCAATGGGGGTTGAGGTCTGGGATCTGACTCAACCATTTTTTTAAGTCAATGTTCTCCTTTCGTTCAGCTGTGGATCTGTTTGCGGCACCGTGGACCATTGTCGGAGATGGCCTCACATTTCCTGTAGAGCACTTAGCAATGGCGGATTCAGGGGTGGGGCTGCTGTCCTAAATTAGAGGAGCCACCTTTACTACCACCCCAAACTTTGCCGTCAGTGGCAGTTGGAGGGACTCCCCTATTTGAATTTTGGACTGTGCTACAGCTCAATCTTTGCAAATGACGCTGCTGCTAAGGTAAAAACATGAGATTACGGTGGCCTGGTTCTGTGGCTGCGTCTGTACACCAGTGTCCGTGACATCTGGCCTGAGGTTCCTATGGCGGTACAATGTAGGCAGCTTGTAAATGGCGTATGGATGGATAGTGAATAGGGAATGAATCATAAAAGCTGCAGCACATTGCAGAACAAGAGGGGGGGGGGGGGTGATCAGTGTGATTACAGCAGTGTGTTCTGGGCTTTCCGCAGCAATGTATAGAGTGACCCCACATTGTCGCTGCGGCAGGCAGCCTGTGGCTCTTCAGCTTCCACTTTTAGAGGCCGGGCTTGATGGGACCTGTAGTACCACAACAGCTGGAGCTCTGCAATTGTCGTCATTACATTTTGCTCCCTCTCCGGTGTATCAAGCCTTATGTTAGTATTGTATGTGTCCTCCCCCTCACCCCCAGCCCTGTGTATATGTCAGACACCCAATCCTGCCCCCCAGCCCTCTCTTCTCTCTCCCAGCTCCCACTCACCCACACACAGCTGTGCTTCAGATCCTCTGTGTCTCCTGACAGACCCCCTGCTGTCCCCACGCTGAGAGCCCCTGGATGTACCACGGTGTCCCCCCGGTCAGCTATCAGGAGCGCTGTTTACCTGGTTTATCCTACCTGTAATGTGCAATATAATGAATGATCTCAGCAAGCATTATGTGATCAGGGTGTGGCTGTGACTTGTGCGTTCCTGTTTCCTAGGCCGTAATGTCACACATTTGTATTACTGATATTACCACAGTGCCGGAGGGCGGGGCTACAAGATCCCATTCCCCATGCCAGCTGCTGTCACATGCCCAATGTGATGTGGCCCAGGCCCTAAGGATGGCACAATGCGACAACCGCACGCACCAAAGAAATTACCGGAAAGATGGTGCCGTGGACTCAAGTATACGTAAGGTGCTAAGGGTATCATTGGGTCAACAGTCAATAGTCGACACCAAAATGTTGACATTGACAGTGTCCTAACTTCCGCTGGACAGTCCCATTTTATGGGGACTGTCCCGTGTCCCAGCAGCGAATAGACATGCGCACAGTGTCTATCCATGAAGCAAGGGGGCTGTGTAAGTAAGTACGGCAAAATGGGGGCGTGGACCGCAAAGCCACACCCTTTCCACAAGCCACACCCCTTTTCACAAGCCACACAGGGGAATGGGTCATAGTGTCGCTCTATTGCTTGTGTTGACCTTTTGACCATGTTGACCTTTTTATGTGTCGACCAATAGTGGTGGGCCTTTTGGCTGTCTACATTATTAGAGTCGACCTGCTGACCGCATCCTATTTCATATATGTCCAGCTGGATTGCGGAGGTTTTCGGAGCCCTGTACGATCCAGTCACACAGCAGTGTTGGCCTGCGGTCAGTGCAATGTGTGAGTGTACAAAGGGAACACATGTAAGTTTTGTGTGAACTGTGTAGAAGGGACGTGATTGGGTAGGATATCTGGCAGAGGTTATGTGGGCGGAGCTTGGAGGCTAGGGGGAGAGCCCTGGTATAGAGTCTGCGGTGATTGTTCTGTCAGATGAAATATCCAGGCAGAATAACGGAACAGTGACACCTAGTGGCCGGAATACCATGACAAATACTGCTAATATTACCCCCATAATTAGACATTATGGGGGTCATTCAGACCTGCTCGCTAGGCTGCATATTTCGGAGCCTAGCAAGCAAGTTAACGCCCCCAGCAAACGCACGGCCATGCTGCGAGCAGATGTGTACGCCTCACTGCGGGTAGACTGCACATGCGCATTATCAGACCCACACCATCGACAGAGGGGCTAAATTCGCTGCTCAGCGAGCAGGTCTGAATAGGCCCCAATTGACACTCTTTAGATGGGGATGGTTTGTGCTGCGTTTTACACTTATACTATTGCTGTTCTACATTGCAGGGAAACCAGCGCTTGGCCTAGTAAATCCCGCGCCATCAGTGCAGACACAGCTCAGTCCGCTTACCCCCTGACGTCTGCGCAGAGATTGTCAGCGTCCTGTGTTAGATTTAGACCCACCATTACTGCTTCTGGATCGTTACTTTGTCGCAGGGACAACTGGACCCCAGAGCTTTGTGTAACTCTTATTTTATTGGAGCGATGACATCACAGACGTTCCTCCCAGGGGCTATAAACCACAAGCTCACGTTGTATCTGTTCCTCTAACTCATGGGTCCTCAAACTGCGGCCCTCCAGATGTTGTGAAACTACAAATCCCAGCATGCCTTGCCACAGTTTTGCTATACGGGAGTGTTAAAACTGTAGTAAAGCTGCGTCCTGTGACCGTCAGTAGGGCGACCTGTGCAAGAAGCCGATACACAGTGTGTCCAGACGCTATTCCGGGGTCACTTTCACTGGCGCAGAGGGAGGTGACGCTACTGTCAGCATAGATCACACATAGATTCAGATCTGATCGCAGTACAAACTTGTTCTCAAAATGGGCAAAACCATGCTGCACTGCAGGTGGGGTAGATGTAACATGTGCAGAGAGAGTTACATTTGGGTGGGGTGTGTTGAAACTGAAATCCAAATTGCAGTGTAAAAATAATGCAGCCAGTATTTACCCTGCACAGAAACAAAATAACTCACCCAAATCTAACTCTCACTGCACATTTTACATCTGCCCCACCTGCAGTGCACATGGTTTTGCCCATTTTGAGAACAAATTTGTACTGCGATCAGATCTGAATAAGGGCCAATATCTGGGGCTGTTATTAATTGCTCTAATATCTGCCACACGTTGTGAGAGGGAACGGCGGGCAGGATCTGAGGTGGCAGCATGGGGCAATGACGGGTGTGAGACAGCAGACCATCCTCTGTGACACTAACCCAGGTACTTGTTTCCTAGCACGGCCACACCGATTTGCATCGGGGTGATCGTGTTGGAAAAATCGCGTCGGTCGCATCGCATGCGACCAAATCGCATGCGATGCGATCGACCCGATTTTTACATTGAATCAAATGTGAATAGGGTCCCTGGGACCCTATTTTACATTGGATTCAATGTAAACTATTCCCCAGACCCCCAATTTTACCCCCTCAACGCCACCCCACGATTGTCGCCAACCCGAAGCGTGGCGAGCGGTGGCGGTGCGCGTCCTCCGACCTTTTCATAAAAGGTCACACTGGTCACCATGGATTAGAAAAATAAAATGCATTATCCTCAGATGAAAACAAGAGACCAGTGAATAACAGTGTAACTGGTGGTGGAAGCTGTAAACGGGTGTGGCCATCTCTAGATCAGGGGGCCCACTGTGACAATAGGTCTACCCAAAAATGTACACGTTATAATAATTGGGGATCCATGTTGACAATGCAAAAAATTGACATTGACAAAAATTTGAAAAAAACATGTTGCAATTTTCATTTATCTACCTTTTTTCATGTCAACATTTTGACCCTAATGTCCTTTTGGAGTCGACCTATTGACTGTCTATTAATCCACACCCCACAATAGCACCTGTATATAATGCATATAACCCAGCCATACCTTGAAGAGTATATACCAGCCCTAATACAGTCACAGAGACATCCGGCTATAGGGGAATTATTACCATTTCTGTATCAGTGATTTGATGGGTGACATTCGGTGGCTGGGACCCCTTTGTATTTGGTGAAGATGGGCTGGAAACTCCTGATGGAAGATGAAGAATAAATCACAGAGGTCCTTGTAGTGAAATCTGCTGACAGTACAGTCCGACGCGTTTCACCACCTACAGCTTCCTCACAGCTACACACTCCCCCTTACAGTGATGGAGAGAGTACCCCTGTATAAAGTGACCCTGGCCCCACAAAGGCTTCATCTGGCCCTGCACAGAGGTCCTTGTAGTGAAATCTGCTGACAGTACAGACCGACGCGTTTCACCACCTACAGCTTCCTCACAGCTACACACTCCCCCTTACAGTGATGGAGAGAGTACCCCTGTATAAAGTGACCCTGGCCCCACAAAGGCTTCATCTGGCCCTGCACAGAGGTCCTTGTAGTGAAATCTGCTGACAGTACAGACCGACGCGTTTCACCACCTACAGCTTCCTCACAGCTACACACTCCCCCTTACAGTGATGGAGAGAGTACCCCTGTATAAAGTGACCCTGGCCCCACAAAGGCTTCATCTGGCCCTGCACAGAGGTCCTTGTAGTGAAATCTGCTGACAGTACAGGCCGACGCGTTTCACCGCCTACAGCTTCCTCACAGCTACACAATCCCCATTACAGTGATGGAGAGAGTACCCCTGTATAAAGTTACCCTGGCCCTTTGAAGGCTTCATCTGGCCCTGCACAGAGGTCCTTGTAGTGAAATCTGCTGTCAGTACAGACCGATGCGTTTCACCGCCTACAGCTTCCTCACAGCTACACAATCCCCCTTGCAGTGAGGGAGAGAGTACCCCTGTATAAAGTGACCCTGGCCCCCCGAAGGCTTCATCTGGCCGTGCACAGAGGTCCTTGTAGTGAAATCTGCTGTCAGTACAGACCGACGCGTTTCACCGCCTACAGCTTCCTCACAGCTACACAATCCCCCTGCAGTGATGGAGAGAGCCCCCCCTTGTTTTAGGTAGAAGTGGTCAAAATGTTGTCAAAAGCAAAAGGTCGACAGGAAAAAGGATAACAGGAAAAGGTTGACATTTTTTTATGGTTTTTGTTGTCTGTCGGCATATGTCAACATGTGCACCATATGATTGTACTGCGTCGCCTCACATGGCTCACTGCGCTCGCCATGCTTCAGCCACGGTACCTCGCTGCCCTTAGCACATTGTTATTTCCTCCCTCTATGCCCACTGGGATGAACAAGTCCTTATTTGGAGGGGAAAAAAATCGTGAAAAACTCAAGTGAACCTTTTTCATTTTGACCTTTTACTTTTGACCATGTTGACATGTGTCCATATTTTTGACCAATAGCGGTCAACCTTTTCACTGTTGACCTAGACACTGTCGACGTAATGGAGAAAGATCATAGGAATACACGCAGCCTAGCAAACCGGTCTGAATCAGGCCGCATTATCCCATGTCACCAATGGGCGAGACCCCACACAGCCTCCGAAGGGGTGGTCGCACCAAGTCTGAGCCGCCAGCGCAGCATCCGGCCAATCCGCCATCTTATAATACACATTCTATTAACGAGCCCTGAAGTGATGAGATCACTGATTATATGAGGATTATGTACCGGATATTATACCTATATAAAGATCTCGTGTGTATTATATCTCCTGCAGCTGTCACAGGAATCAGTCACATAGACGCTTCCGCCCCAATGGCTGTGATGTGACATAATAAATGTGGCGGCTTCACATCTATTTACTAAGATGTTGCTACTGGCAACCAATCCGATATTATCTATTATCTTCTAGTAGGTGCTAAATAATAAAAAGGTTAGATTCTGATTGGTTTCCCATAGCAACATCCCTTGTGAAGTAGGACTCCCATCTTAGTACATTTTGGCCTTAGTGCCAGTTAGGAGTCAGATCAGTGATGAGCCGGGAATAGCTCTGTGACTGTCCCGGGTGGTTATTTGGTGGTGGCCCCAGGAACCCCACACAGAAAGCAGAAATGACTGCGACCACAAGAACGCGGGAAGGAATGATCCGGAAGCCAGATAGAACGCTGTGCTGGGTGTGGGGCGAGGCTGCGGAACATCTGCTGTGTAAACAAGTGGTTGTCGTAGTTACATTGTGTCGCCCGACAGATAACGATACGGGTGCACAGGGCACATTATGTGGCTCCTTGCCCTTTCTGTGCCACCGCCCTCAGATAGGACACACTACTATTCTCTGGATTTATCTAAACCAAGCCGACACCCGATGATAATACCTGGCTGAAGGGCACAGAATGACGCCAGGAGCATAAAGCTAAGCCATCTGCAGTGGTACATAGGGCATTGACTAGGGGCAGACTGTGCAGAATCCTAGTGGGCCCCCCTCCTCCCCATGGTTCCACAGACTCTGGTATTGTGCCAGAGTCTACTGCGCATACACAGGTCCTCGGAAAAATGGAATCCGTCATATTCCAGAGACACATTTTACTACTATGCATATGCTGCGGCCATTTTTTGCTGATGTTACACCTAGCACCACCCACTGACGTTACACCTAGCAATGTCCACTGATGTTACACCTAGTGCCCCACACTGATGATACACATAGTGCCCGACACTGATGTTACACCTAGCACCGCCCACTGATGTTACACCTAGCACCGCCCACTGATGTTACACCTAGCACCCCACACTGATGTTACACCTAGCACCCCACACTGATGTTACACCTAGCACCCCGCACTGATGTTACACCTAGCGCCCCGCACTGATGTTACACCTAGCACCGCCCACTGATGTTACACCTAGCGCCGCCCACTGATGTTACACCTAGCGGCCCACACTGATGTTACACCTAGCGCCCCGCACTGATGTTACACCTAGCACCGCCCACTGATGTTACACCTAGCGCCGCCCACTGATGTTACACCTAGCACCGCCCACTGATGTTACACCTAGCGGCCCACACTGATGTTACACCTAGCGCCCCGCACTGATGTTACACCTAGCACCGCCCACTGATGTTACACCTAGCGCCGCCCACTGATGTTACACCTAGCACCGCCCACTGATGTTACACCTAGCGGCCCACACTGATGTTACACCTAGCGCCCCGCACTGATGTTACACCTAGCACCGCCCACTGATGTTACACCTAGCGCCGCCCACTGATGTTACACCTAGCGCCGCCCACTGATGTTACACCTAGCGCCCCGCACTGATGTTACACCTAGCGCCCCGCACTGATGTTACACCTAGTGCCCCGCACTGATGTTACACCTAGCGCCCCGCACTGATGTTACACCTAGCGCCCCGCACTGATGTTACACCTAGCGCCCCACAATGATGTTACACCTAGCGCCCCGCACTGATGTTACACCTAGCGCCCGCACTGATGTTACACCTAGCGCCCGACACTGATGTTACACCTAGCACCGCTCACTGATGTTACACCTAGCGCCCACACTGATGTTACACCTAGCACCCCACACTGATGTTACACCAAGCACCGCTCACTGATGTTACACCTAGCACCCCACACTGATGTTACACCTAGCACCCCACACTGATGTCACACCTACAGTAGCACCGCTCACTGATGTTACACCTAGCGCCCCACAATGATGTTACACCTAGCGCCCCACAATGATGTTACACCTAGCTCCACGGGCCCTGACTGTACAGATAACGCAGCCTGGTTCCTGCCAATGATGCCATGAGCCCTCATATGACAATGCCCATGTTACACGGAGAACACTGGTACTGGGCACAGTAAGAACATTTTTATATTTACATAATTATTTTGCCCCTGGGAAAATCTGGTTATCACTCCCAACCATGGGCAAGTACCAGGTGGTACAGGTCTACCAGGCACTCTGTGGGCACCTTCTGCACTAAGGGCAACTACCACACCTATGGCCATCATAACACATAGGCAAAGTGGGCAGCTGCCCTGGGCCCTGCTATTCTAGGGGCCTTCGAGCAGGGGAGGGCTGGACAAGGGGGGCATCTGCCTCTCACGCTGGTGCCTCTGGAGCTTATTGGGAGGCAGGTGGAGAATGTTGCCCTGCAGCTCATGAATTGAACACAGGTGCTCTACCTTCCACCCAGCCTGAAGCCAGACAGTGAAGGGCTGACAGCATGCTGATTGGTAGATGGTTGGTGTTATTCACCAATCAGAGTGCAGCATTCTCTACCTTCCACCCAGCCTGAAGCCAGACAGTGAAGGGCTGACAGCATGCTGATTGGTAGATGGCTGGAATTATCCACCAATCAGAGTGCAGCATCTTCTACCTGCCTCCCACCCAGAAGCCAGACAGTGAAGGGCTGACAGCATGCTGATTGGTAGATGGCAGGAGTTATCAGCCAATCAGAGTGTAGCATCTTCTACCTGCCTCCCATCCAGAAGCCAGACAGTGAAGGGCTGACAGCATGCTGATTGGTAGATGGCTCCACCAATCAGAGTGCAGCATCTTCTACCTGCCTCCCACCCAGAAGCCAGACAGTGAAAGTCTGCCGACATGCTGATTGATAGATAACTTGAGCTCTCCACCAATCAGAGTGCTCACAGCCATCCACTGTATGGGAGCCTGTGGCCCGGGACCACAGAAGGTGTTTGTTATTATTACTGATTCCCGTGAGTGGGTGTGTAGGGCCCTCAGTGCATCGTTTTGTCGAGGGCCCACATCTTATTTCCAGCCTACGCTAGATGTCCGGCCTTTATCCGCCTTATTCTGCATCTACAGTAACAGATTCTTCATGTATATATATAGATATTGATATTAAGCAGATGAGCTCTGAACATGTGGCCCCACTTAGGTAGAAGACACAGCAGCCAGCGCTTCCTCCTCCGGCAGATAATGCTATCAGCCGAGTTAGCCCAGTAATGGGGTTATTCGCAGGGTGTGCTAGGTGTGAATTACATCTGGGATACAATGTAACCGCAGCCTATAGGAAAGGTTTCACAGTGAGGTACAGCGAACACTCAGGGGCATAGAGGGTTCTAAGACAGGGCACCTGGAATCAAAGCAACACTTTATAATGCCACAGAATCACAGGAACATCACTGCTGAGAACTATATAATGGCCATCACCGGAATCCACCAATAGATGTAGGTTCTGTAAGGGAGGTATGAGAGTATTCGGAAAAGTGCACCTTAAATAAAGGAGTGTTTGAGTGAAGGTGCTTAGGGATGTGTGTGTGTGTGTGGGGGGGGGGGGGCAGTTTAAAGATGCCAATTATGGGAATAAATTGAGCAGGAGCCATAGTACCAGAACCACCTGCCTGGGATAAATGAGGGAGAGAAGCCGATGTTACGGAACGCAGATGGACAGTGGACTGTAGCACCGTATTGCTCCCATACTTTCCAGGTACATCTGATGTTTACTGGACGCTTGTGACGAGATCTGAGCTGATGTCCCGGTTCGGCAAAAAAGAAATGGAGAACCCCTGTATTTTGTATCTGCGTGTCCATGGGCGTAATGACCGGTCAGCTCGGTTTTCACTGATTCCATTCCGCAACCTGGATTTGCACTGACATTAGCAGAGGTGCAGAATCTCCAACAGGGACTCCTGCAAGGAAACATGTAGGGAGGACCAGCCTAGACCCCAGCCACCAGCCGGCAGCAGAGATGGCAGGAACAAAGTAGCACAGTCACATAAATCATCAAGAGTTGTGTATGCGGAGGACAAAGAACCTGGATCCCAGGACAGCAGAAACACAGTCATGAGCCCCATACAAGGCACGGCCTGAATACAGGGGAACCTGCCGGCTTCGGGTATGAGGAGCAATCTCAGGGAAGCAAGCAGAGAGGAGATATTAGGAAATTCAGACAAAGGTTAGGGGCCTGCGAATTACCCCTTATATGTTATTGGACCATTACATGCGTGGAAACACTAGTTTCCATTTTATTTTTTTTGTAACAGGCTCAATCATTCTTTGGGGCCACCTAGCGTGCTTGTGGGAACCAATATCATCTTCTGATGGCCTTGGTTCCCAGAGCCTCGGGAAGAGAAAACAAGGATCATACATTGGCCGGATCGGAGTGAGGTATTGTTGCAACTTATGTAAATGGGTTAGGGATCGTGTGCAGGGCTGGCATCAGAAATCATGAGGCCTGTGAGCAAATAGTCAGCCCTACAGAGATATCAGCATCAGGAGCCACAGGTGCCCACCCCCGTCTCTCTCTCTCTCTCTCTCTCTAGGCCCAGGAACCCAATCCCGGCAGTCAGATCCCGATTTCAGAGCAGCTGTCCCTGTACTGAGTACTGAATTCCTGGAGTAGTTAAGTGTTCACCGCCACAACTCGCAACGAGACGTATACATAATTATTGGGGGCCACCATGCACAAGCCCATTAGTGACAGTGGAAATACAGAGTGATTACAGGAAGGTTACAGAGGGGACGTGAAGGGACTTGGAGGACAGGGGACACGTGGGAGAGGAGAACCAATAGCAGAGGGCCACAGTACAGTCAGCTATTAGACACTCAGCCTTATTCCAGAATACAGGGAACAAAGAGCAGAAATTGTCACATGAGTAATAATCGCAAGCAAACTGCTGACAGCGAATGAAAGGGACACTGTGCCGAAGAGGGGGACAGTAATGAGGAACAGCAGTGCAGAGCAAATAAGGAAGTCTATAAACAGTCAGGAACTACATGGTGACTAGAAAACAACAGGAAAGGGAATTTAATAATCAATAAATAGAGATAATGGAAATGCATAAAGTGCTCTATAGTGAGGGACAGGGAGAGCGTCGTTATTCGGGGTAGACATCATTAATAAAAGATCAACACAAGCAAAATGTCACCATGACAACGGTTCACACAGGACGAGGTCGACATGAGTTTTTCATGATTTTTTCACATTTTTATGACTATTTCCATACTGTAACATACATACAATTAGAAACAGTAAAACCTGGTAAAACAGGGCGTTTGGCCAGCGCGGGGCTGTACCCTGTACAGAACTGAGCAAAGAAACTAAATTAGTTCTTGTTGGGCCCTATTTATCAATTAATGCATGATATTAGGGGGTACCTGCAAATACTTAGTATCCCCCCAAATGTATGTAACGGGGCTGCAGCTGTTGGGGGGCCCCCACTTTCACCCACAGGTTTCTTTGAAAGCAGCTTTATTATATGCAGGGGTGACGTCCCCTGCGGTCCGGATACTGTCCCGGCGCGTGCTGTAACATAACTCGCTGTTAGCAGAGCCCCAGTGTATCCCTGCGACCAATCAGAGCGTCCCAAGTCATTTCTTTGGAGAGTGACCGGGGATGACCTAGCTGCAGAATAAAATGGTCAGCATTGATCTCTGTAGATCCCTCACAGGCGAGGGTAAGGTCCTATACCGTCTGTACTTATATTCCCCCCATAGTGACATGCCCCACATCGCCCCAAATCATTTCTTCCTAATTGTCATTCCCCCCTCTTGTTTATCTCTGTTTACTTCTGAGGTTCTGTGGCCGGGCCCTCCGGGGACTCCTGACAGTTACTCACATCCCTCAGGTTCCCCTTTTATCTTCTTATTCCTCTTCTTAAGGGCCAGATGCATCAAGCTTCAAAAGTGATAAAGTGGAGAGTGATAAACAGCCAGCCAATCAGACCCTAACTGTCATTTTTCAAACTCAGCCTGTGACATGGCAGGTAGGAGCTGATTGGCTGGTTGTTTATCACTCTCAGATTTATCACATTTTGAAGCTTGATACATCTGGGCCTATGTCAGTTATGTGTAATTCTGTATGTGCTGTTTATTGTGTTTTTATTATTGTCCCTCATCCCCCCCCCCCCTCTCTCTCTCTCTTCGCTACAATTCCCTGTGCTTTCCTGACTTCCCTGCGCTTTCCCGCATTTCTGTGTACTTCCATATTGTTCCCTGCACTTTCCTGCATGTCCCTGTGCTTTTCTGCCCTTCCCTATGCTTCCCTGCGCATTCCTGCACTTCCATGTATTTCTGTACAATTTCCTGCACTTCCCTATGCTTTCTTTCACTTCCCTGCATTATCCTGACTTCCCTGAACTTCTCTGCACTTCCATGCACTTACCTACAATTCCCTGCACTTCTCAGCACTTTCCTGTGCTTTCCTAATTTCCCTGCACTTTTCTGCACTTCCCTGCATGTCCCTGCACTTTCCTTTGTTTTTCTGTGCTATCCTGAACCTTCATACACTTTCCTGCACTTATTTGCCCTTTCCAGCACTTCCCTGCAAATTCCTGCACTTCCCTGAGCTTTCTTGACTTCTTTGCACATTCACGCACTTCCAAGTACTTCTCTAAAATTCCCTGTGCTTTTCTGCACGGGTGTGGTATAGGGGTCCGACAGTCGGGATGCCAACAGTCATTAGCTCGACGTCGGGATCCTGACTGGCCGGACCCAGACAACATGGTGAGTGCAACTAAGCCCCTTGCGGGCTCGCTGCACTTGCCACGCTGCGGGCACGGTGGCTCGCTACACGTGGACCCCCACAAGGAAAAATAGAAGGTGGCCGTTGGGAACCCGGCTGTCGGTGTTATGACAGTCGGAATCCCGATGTCGGGTGAATGTCTGTCGGGATCCGACTGTCGGGATCCCATCCGGCACCCTTTCTGCACTTCCCTGTGCTTTCTTGCACTTCCCTGCGCATTCCTGCACTTCCATGTATTTCCCTACAATTCCCTGCACTTCCCTGTGCTTTCCTGCGTTATCCTGACTTCCCTGCTCTTCCATGTACTTACCTACAATTCCCTGCACTTCCCTGCACTTTACCTTGCATCCCTGCACTTCCATGCAAATTCCTGCACTTCCATGTACTTCCCTGCAGTTTCATGCACTTCCTGCTTCCCTGCACTTCTCTGTGCTTCCCTGCAGTTTCATGCACTTCCTGCTTCTCTGTGCTTCCCTGCAGTTTCATTCACTTCCTGCTTCCCTGCACTTCTCTGTGCTTCCTTGCAATTCTCTGTGCTTCCCTGCAATTTTATGCACTTCCTGCTTCCCTGCACTTCTCTGTGCTTCCCTGCAGTTTCATGCACTTCCTGCTTCCCTGCACTTCTCTGTGCTTCCCTGCAGTTTCATGCACTTCCTGCTTCCCTGCACTTCTCTGTGCTTCCCTGCAATTCTCTGTGCTTCCCTGCAGTTTCATGCACTTCTTTGTGCTTCCCTGCAATTTCATGCACTTCCTGCTTCCCTGCACTTCTTTGTGCTTCCCTGCAATTTCATGCACTTCCTGCTTCCCTGCACTTCTCTGTGCTTTCCCTTGCATCCCTGCACTTCCATGCAAATTCCTGCACTTCCATGTATTTCCCTGCAATTTCCCTGCAGTTTCATGCACTTCCTGCTTCCTGCAATTTCATGCTGTCTGCCCCCCCCCCCCCCCATCAGCAGGTCTGCACCCCCCATCAACACCGCTGCCCTCCCCCTTCCCTCTCCCAGGGCAGCATTTCTGCCCGCACCCCCCCCCCCCCTCTGCGAGCACCTCCTACCCCCCTCTATCAGCAGGTCTGCGCCCCCCCATCAACACCACTGCCCTCCCCCCTTCCCTCCCCTAGGGCAGCGGTTCTGCCCTCACCCCCTGCATCAGCAGGTATGCCCGCAACCCCAACCCCAGAGCAGTGGGTCTGCCCACAACCCACCGCCCGAAGTAGTGGGTATGCCTGCCCTCCCCTGGAGCAGCGGGTCTGCATGCAAACCCCCCCCCCCCCCCCCCCTGGGATCTGCCAGCACCCCCTTCCCCCCCACCAGCGTGTCTGTTGGCAAAACCCCCAAGCCCCCCCCCCATCAGTGGGTCTGCACCCCCCCGCTGCATCAGCAAGTATGCCCACACCCCTGCACGACCCGCTGCTCCGGGGGGGGGGGGGGTGCGGTCCAGACCCCCTGCTCCGGCGCGATGAATCACCTAGTACAGTTATACTTGCAATATCCACCCAACCTCTCCCCATTCCTGCTCTGCCTGACCCCTGCCATACAGTTATACTCGCAGTATCCACCCCAGCCCCTCCCCATTCCCGCTCCTCCTGACCCCTGCCATACAGTTATACTCGCAATATCCACCCCAGCCCCTCCCCATTCCCGCTCATCCTGACCCCTGCCATACAGTTATACTCGCAATATCCACCCCACCCCTCCCTATTCCCGCTCTGCCTGACCCCTGCCATAGAGTTATACTTGCAATATCCACCCCAGCCCCTCCCCATTCCCGCTCCGCCTGACCCCTGCCATACAGTTATACTCGCAATATCCACCCCAGCCCCTCCCCATTCCCGTTCATCCTGACCCCTGCCATACAGTTATACTCGCAATATCCACCCCACCCCTCCCCATTCCCGCTCTGCCTGACCCCTGCCATACAGTTATACTTGCAATCTCCATCCCTGCCCCTCCCCATTCCCACTCCGCCTGACCCCTGCCATACAGATATACTTGCAGTATCCACCCCAGCCTCTCCCCATTCCTGCTCCGCCTGACCCCTGCCATACAGTTATACTTGCAATATCCACCCCAGCCCCTCCCCATTCCCACTCCTCCTGACCCCTGCCATACAGTTATACTTGCAATATCCACCCCAGCCCCTCCCCATTCCCACTCCGCCTGACCCCTGCCATACAGTTATACTTGCAATATCCACCCCACCCCCTCCCCATTCCCGCTCCGCCTGACCCCTGCCATACAGTTATACTTGCAATATCCACCCCACCCCTCCCCATTCCCGCTCTGCCTGACCCCTGCCATACAGTTATACTTGCAATATCCACCCCAGCCCCTTCCCATTCCCGCTCCGCCTGACCCCTGCCATACAGTTATACTTGCAATCTCCATCCCTGCCCCTCCCCATTCCCACTCCGCCTGACCCCTGCCATACAGATATACTTGCAGTATCCACCCCAGCCCCTCCCCATTCCTGCTCCGCCTGACCCCTGCCATACAGTTATACTTGCAATATCCACCCCAGCCCCTCCCCATTCCCACTCCTCCTGACCCCTGCCATACAGTTATACTTGCAATATCCACCCCAGCCCCTCCCCATTCCCACTCCGCCTGACCCCTGCCATACAGTTATACTTGCAATATCCACCCCACCCCCTCCCCATTCCCGCTCCGCCTGACCCCTGCCATACAGTTATACTTGCAATATCCACCCCACCCCTCCCCATTCCCGCTCTGCCTGACCCCTGCCATACAGTTATACGTGCAATATCCACCCCAGCCCCTCCCCATTCCCGCTCCTCCTGACCCCTGCCATACAGTTATACTCGCAATATCCACCCCACCCCTCCCTATTCCCGCTCCGCCTGACCCCTGCCATACAGTTATACTCGCAATATCCACCCCACCCCTCCCCATTCCCGCTCTGCCTGACCCCTGCCATACAGTTATACTTGCAATATCCACCCCAGCCCCTCCCCATTCCCGCTCCGCCTGACCCATAACATACAGTTATACTTGCAATATCCACCCCAGCCCCTCCCCATTCCCGCTCAGCCTGACCCCTGCCATACAGTTATACTTGCAATATCCACCCCACCCCCTCCCCATTCCTGCTCTGCCTGACCCCTGCCATACAGTTATACTTGCAATATCCACCCCTCCCCATTCCCGCTCTGCCTGACCCCTGCCATACAGTTATACTTGCAATAACCACCCCACCCCTCCCCATTCCCGCTCCGCCTGACCCCTGCCATACAGTTATACTTGCAATATCCACCCCAGCCCCTCCCCATTCCCGCTCATCCTGACCCCTGCCATACAGTTATACTCGCAATATCCACCCCAGCCCCTCCCCATTCCCGCTCCGCCTGACCCCTGCCATACAGTTATACTCGCAATCTCCATCCCTGCCCCTCCCCATTCCCGCTCCGCCTGACCCCTGCCATACAGTTATACTTGCAGTATCCACCCCAGCCTCTCCCCATTCCCGCTCTGCCTGACCCCTGCCATACAGTTATACTTGCAATCTCCATCCCTGCCCCTCCCCATTCCCACTCCGCCTGACCCCTGCCATACAGATATACTTGCAGTATCCACCCCACCCCTCCCCATTCCCACTCCGCCTGACCCCTGCCATACAGTTATACTTGCAATATCCACCCCTCCCCATTCCCACTCCTCCTGACCCCTGCCATACAGTTATACTTGCAATATCCACCCCAGCCCCTCCCCATTCCCACTCCGCCTGACCCCTGCCATACAGTTATACTTGCAATATCCACCCCACCCCCTCCCCATTCCCGCTCCGCCTGACCCCTGCCATACAGTTATACTTGCAATATCCACCCCACCCCTCCCCATTCCCGCTCTGCCTGACCCCTGCCATACAGTTATACTCGCAATATCCACCCCACCCCTCCCCATTCCCGCTCTGCCTGACCCCTGCCATACAGTTATACTTGCAATATCCACCCCAGCCCCTCCCCATTCCCGCTCATCCTGATCCCTGCCATACAGTTATACTCGCAATATCCACCCCAGCCCCTCCCCATTCCCGCTCCGCCTGACCCCTGCCATACAGTTATACTCGCAATATCCACCCCACCCCTCCCCATTCCCGCTCTGCCTGACCCCTGCCATACAGTTATACTTGCAATATCCACCCCAGCCCCTCCCCATTCCCGCTCATCCTGATCCCTGCCATACAGTTATACTCGCAATATCCACCCCACCCCTCCCCATTCCCGCTCTGCCTGACCCCTGCCATACAGTTATACTTGCCGTATCCACCACAGCCCCTCCCCATTCCCACTCCGCCTGACCCCTGCCATACAGTTATACTTGCAATATCCACCCCAGCCCCTCCCCATTCCTGCTCCGCCTGACCCCTGCCATACAGTTATACTTGCAATATCCACCCCAGCCCCTCCCCATTCCCACTCTGTCTGACCCCTGCCATACAGTTATACTTGCAATATCCACCCCAGCCCCTCCCCATTCCCGCTCATCCTGACCCCTGCCATACAGTTATACTTGCAATATCCACCCCAGCCCCTCCCCATTCCCGCTCTGCCTGACCCCTGCCATACAGTTATACTCGCAATATCCACCCCACCCCTCCCCATTCCTGCTCCGCCTGACCCCTGTCATACAGTTATACTTGCAATATCCACCCCAGCCCCTCCCCATTCCCGCTCTGCCTGACCCCTGCCATAGAGTTATACTTGCAATATCCACCCCAGCCCCTCCCCATTCCCGCTCCGCCTGACCCCTGCCATACAGTTATACTCGCAATATCCACCCCAGCCCCTCCCCATTCCCGTTCATCCTGACCCCTGCCATACAGTTATACTCGCAATATCCACCCCACCCCTCCCCATTCCCGCTCTGCCTGACCCCTGCCATACAGTTATACTTGCAATCTCCATCCCTGCCCCTCCCCATTCCCACTCCGCCTGACCCCTGCCATACAGATATACTTGCAGTATCCACCCCACCCCTCCCCATTCCCACTCCGCCTGACCCCTGCCATACAGTTATACTTGCAATATCCACCCCAGCCCCTCCCCATTCCCACTCCGCCTGACCCCTGCCATACAGTTATACTTGCAATATCCACCCCAGCCCCTCCCCATTCCCACTCCGCCTGACCCCTGCCATACAGTTATACTTGCAATATCCACCCCACCCCCTCCCCATTCCTGCTCCGCCTGACCCCTGCCATACAGTTATACTTGCAATATCCACCCCAGCCCCTCCCCATTCCCACTCCGCCTGACCCCTGCCATACAGTTATACTTGCAATATCCACCCCACCCCCTCCCCATTCCCGCTCCGCCTGACCCCTGCCATACAGTTATACTCGCAATATCCACCCCACCCCTCCCCATTCCCGCTCCTCCTGACCCCTGCCATACAGTTATACTTGCAATATCCACCCCAGCCCCTCCCCATTCCCGCTCCGCCTGACCCCTGCCATACAGTTATACTCGCAATATCCACCCCACCCCTCCCCATTCCCGCTCCTCCTGACCCCTGCCATACAGTTATACTTGCAATATCCACCCCAGCCCCTCCCCATTCCCACTCCGCCTGACCCCTGCCATACAGTTATACTTGCAATATCCACCCCACCCCCTCCCCATTCCCGCTCCGCCTGACCCCTGCCATACAGTTATACTCGCAATCTCCATCCCTGCCCCTCCCCATTCCCACTCCTCCTGACCCCTGCCATACAGTTATACTTGCAATATCCACCCCAGCCCCTCCCCATTCCCACTCTGTCTGACCCCTGCCATACAGTTATACTTGCAATATCCACCCCAGCCCCTCCCCATTCCCGCTCATCCTGACCCCTGCCATACAGTTATACTTGCAATATCCACCCCAGCCCCTCCCCATTCCCGCTCTGCCTGACCCCTGCCATACAGTTATACTCGCAATATCCACCCCACCCCTCCCCATTCCTGCTCCGCCTGACCCCTGTCATACAGTTATACTTGCAATATCCACCCCAGCCCCTCCCCATTCCCGCTCTGCCTGACCCCTGCCATAGAGTTATACTTGCAATATCCACCCCAGCCCCTCCCCATTCCCGCTCCGCCTGACCCCTGCCATACAGTTATACTCGCAATATCCACCCCAGCCCCTCCCCATTCCCGTTCATCCTGACCCCTGCCATACAGTTATACTCGCAATATCCACCCCACCCCTCCCCATTCCCGCTCTGCCTGACCCCTGCCATACAGTTATACTTGCAATCTCCATCCCTGCCCCTCCCCATTCCCACTCCGCCTGACCCCTGCCATACAGATATACTTGCAGTATCCACCCCACCCCTCCCCATTCCCACTCCGCCTGACCCCTGCCATACAGTTATACTTGCAATATCCACCCCAGCCCCTCCCCATTCCCACTCCGCCTGACCCCTGCCATACAGTTATACTTGCAATATCCACCCCAGCCCCTCCCCATTCCCACTCCGCCTGACCCCTGCCATACAGTTATACTTGCAATATCCACCCCACCCCCTCCCCATTCCTGCTCCGCCTGACCCCTGCCATACAGTTATACTTGCAATATCCACCCCAGCCCCTCCCCATTCCCACTCCGCCTGACCCCTGCCATACAGTTATACTTGCAATATCCACCCCACCCCCTCCCCATTCCCGCTCCGCCTGACCCCTGCCATACAGTTATACTCGCAATATCCACCCCACCCCTCCCCATTCCCGCTCCTCCTGACCCCTGCCATACAGTTATACTTGCAATATCCACCCCAGCCCCTCCCCATTCCCGCTCCGCCTGACCCCTGCCATACAGTTATACTCGCAATATCCACCCCACCCCTCCCCATTCCCGCTCCTCCTGACCCCTGCCATACAGTTATACTTGCAATATCCACCCCAGCCCCTCCCCATTCCCACTCCGCCTGACCCCTGCCATACAGTTATACTTGCAATATCCACCCCACCCCCTCCCCATTCCCGCTCCGCCTGACCCCTGCCATACAGTTATACTCGCAATCTCCATCCCTGCCCCTCCCCATTCCCACTCCTCCTGACCCCTGCCATACAGTTATACTTGCAATATCCACCCCAGCCCCTCCCCATTCCTGCTCCTCCTGACCCCTGCCATACAGTTATACTTGCAATCTCCATCCCTGCCCCTCCCCATTCCCGCTCCGCCTGACCCCTGCCATACAGTTATACTCGCAATATCCACCCCAGCCCCTCCCCATTCCCGCTCCGCCTGACCCCTGCCCTACTTGCAATCAGAACTGTTTTTCTGAAAAAATAGGTCCAGGAACTCCAGGTCTGGGGGTGGATCAACTTAATAAAAAAATATACATACGATAGAGAGAGGGAGGGAGAGATAGATGTATATATTGTATTTAGAAACAAAGGCACTCACAGGTGACTTTAAAATAAAACTTATCTTATAGTAAGTACATTTTCAGTTCCTGATGATGTCATTTTTAATTAGAGGTTCAGGAACTGAGTTCCTGCTGGTTCCTGCTGAAAAATAGCACTGCTTGCAATATCCCCCCCACCCCTCCCTATTCCCGCTCCTCCTGACCCCTGCCATACAGTTATACTTGCAATATGCCCCCCACCCCTCCCCATTCCCGCTCCGTCTGACCCCTGCCATACAGTTATACTTGCAATATCCACCCCAGCCACTCCCCATTCCCGCTCCTCCTGACCCCTGCCATACAGTTATACTTTCAATATCCACCCGAAACCCTCCCCATTCCCGCTCCGCCTGTCATACAGTTATACTTGCAATATCCACCCCAGCCCCTCCCCATTCCCACTCTGCCTGACCCCTGCCATACAGTTATACTTGCAATATCCACCCCAGCCCCTCCTCATTCCCGCTCTGCCTGACCCCTGCCATAAAGTTATACTCGCAATATCCACCCCACCCCTCCCCATTCCCGCTCCGCCTGACCCCTGCCATACAGTTATACTCGCAATGTCCACCCCAGCCCCTCCCCATTCCCGCTCCGCCTAACCCCTGCCATACAGTTATACTCGCAATGTCCACCCCAGCCCCTCCCCATTCCCGCTCCGCCTGACCCCTGCCATACAGTTATACTCGCAATGTCCACCCCAGCCCCTCCCCATTCCCGTTCATCCTGACCCCTGCCATACAGTTATACTCGCAATGTCCACCCCAGCCCCTCCCTATTCCCGCTCCTCCTGACCCCTGCCATACAGTTATACTTGCAATATCCACCCCAGCCCGTCCCCATTCCCGCTCCTCCTGACCCCTGCCATACAGTTATACTTGCAATATCCACCCCAGCCCCTCCCCATTCCCGCTCCGCCTGACCCCTGCCATACAGTTATACTTGCAGTATCCACCCCAGCCCCTCCCCATTCCCGCTCCACCTGACCCCTGCCATACAGTCATACTTGAAATATCCATCCCAGCCCCTCCCCATTCCCGCTCCGCCTGAACCCTGCCATACAGTTATACTTGCAATATCCACCCCACCCCTCCCCATTCCCACTCCGCCTGACCCCTGCCATACAGTTATACTCGCAATGTCCACCCCAGCCCCTCCCCATTCCCGCTCCGCCTAACCCCTGCCATACAGTTATACTTGCAATATCCACCCCAGCCCCTCCCCATTCCCGCTCCTCCTGACCCCTGCCATACAGATATACTTGCAATATCCACCCCAGCCCGTCCCCATTCCCGCTCCGCCTGACCCCTGCCATACAGTTATACTTGCAATATCCACCCCACCCCTCCCCATTCCCGCTCCGCCTGACCCCTGCCATACAGTTATACTTGCAATATCCACCCCAGCCCCTCCCCATTCCCGCTCCGCCTGACCCCTGCCATACAGTTATACTTGCAATATCCACCCCAGCCCGTCCCCATTCCCGCTCCTCCTGACCCCTGCCATACAGTTATACTTGCAATATCCACCCCAGCCCGTCCCCATTCCCGCTCCACCTGACCCCTGCCATACAGTCATACTTGCAATATCCACCCCAGCCCCTCCCCATTCCTGCTTCTCCTGACCCCTGCCATACAGTTATACTCGCAATATCCACCCCACCCCTCCCCATTCCCGCTCCGCCTGACCCCTGCCATACAGTTATACTTGAAATATCCACCCCAGCCCCTCCCCATTCCCACTCCGTCTGACCCCTGCCATACAGTTGTACTCGCAATATCCATCCCAGCCCCTCCCCATTCCCGCTCCGCCTGAACCCTGCCATACAGTTATACTTGCAATATCCACCCCACCCCTCCCCATTCCCACTCCGCCTGACCCCGGCCATACAGTTATACTCGCAATATCCACCCCAGCCCCTCCCCATTCCCGCTCCGCCTAACCCCTGCCATACAGTTATACTTGCAATATCCACCCCACCCCTCCCCATTCCCGCTCCGCCTGACCCCTGCCATACAGTTATACTTGCAATATCCACCCCAGCCCCTCCCCATTCCCGCTCCGCCTGACCCCTGCCATACAGTTATACTTGCCGTATCCACCACAGCATCTCCCCATTCCTGCTCCTCCTGACCCCTGCCATACAGTTATACTTGCAATATCCACCCCTCCCCATTCCCGCTCCGCCTGACCCCTGCCATACAGTTATACTTGCAATATCCACCCCAGCCCCTCCCCATTCCTGCTCCGCCTGACCTCTGCCATACAGTTATACTTGCAATATCCACCCCAGCCCCTCCCCATTTCTGCTCCGCCTGACCCCTGCCATACAGTTATACTTGCAATATCCATCCCAGCCCCTCCCAATTCCAGCTCTGCCTGACCCCTGCCATACAGTTATACTTGAAATATCCACCCCAGCCCCTCCCCATTCCTGCTCCGCCTGAACCCTGCCATACAGTTATACTTGCAGTATCCACCCCAGCCCCTCCCCATTCCCGCTCCTCCTGACCCCTGCCATACAGTTATACTTGCAATATCCACCCCAGCCCCTCCCCATTCCCGCTCTGCCTGACCCCTGCCATACAGTTATACTTGCAATATCCACCCCACCACTCCCCATTCCTGCTCTGCCTGACCCCTGCCATACAGTTATACTTGCAATATCCACCCCAGCCCCTCCCCATTCCCGCTCTGCCTGAACCCTGCCATACAGTTATACTTGCAATATTCACCCCAGCCCCTCCCCATTCCTGCTTCTCCTGACCCCTGCCATACAGTTATACTCGCAATATCCACCCCAGCCCTTCCCCATTTCCGCTCCTCCTGGTCCCTGCCATACAGTTATACTTGCAATATCCACCTCAGCCCCTCCCCATTCCCGCTCCGCCTGACCCCTGCCATACAGTTATACTTGCAATATCCACCCCAGCCCCTCCCCATTCCCGCTCCGCCTGACCCCTGCCATACAGTTATACTTGCCGTATCCACCACAGCCCCTCCCCATTCCTGCTCCTCCTGACCCCTGCCATACAGTTATACTTGCAATATCCACCCCTCCCCATTCCCGCTCCGCCTGACCCCTGCCATACAGTTATACTTGCAATATCCACCCCACCCCTCCCCATTCCTGCTCCGCCTGACCCCTGCCATACAGTTATACTTGCAATATCCCCCCCTCCCCATTCCTGCTCTGCCTGACCCCTGCCACACAGTTATACTTGCAATATCCACCCCAGCCCCTCCCCATTCCTGCTCCGCCTGACCTCTGCCATACAGTTATACTTGCAATATCCACCCCAGCCCCTCCCCATTCCTGCTCCGCCTGACCTCTGCCATACAGTTATACTTGCAATATCCACCCCAGCCCCTCCCCATTTCTGCTCCGCCTGACCCCTGCCATACAGTTATACTTGCAATATCCATCCCAGCCCCTCCCAATTCCAGCTCTGCCTGACCCCTGCCATACAGTTATACTTGAAATATCCACCCCAGCCCCTCCCCATTCCTGCTCCGCCTGAACCCTGCCATACAGTTATACTTGCAGTATCCACCCCACCACTCCCCATTCCTGCTCTGCCTGACCTCGCCATACAGTTATACTTGCAATATCCACCCCAGCCCCTCCCCATTCCCGCTCTGCCTGAACCCTGCCATACAGTTATACTTGCAATATTCACCCCAGCCCCTCCCCATTCCTGCTTCTCCTGACCCCTGCTATACAGTTATACTTGCAATCTCCATCCCAGCCCCTCCCCATTCCCGCTCCGCCTGACCCCTGCCATACAGTTATACTCGCAATATCCACCCCAGCCCTTCCCCATTTCCGCTCCTCCTGGTCCCTGCCATACAGTTATACTTGCAATATCCACCTCAGCCCCTCCCCATTCCCGCTCCGTCTGACCCCTGCCATACAGTTATACTTGCAATATCCACCCCACCCCTCCCCATTCCCGCTTCTCCTGACCCCTGCCATACAGTTATACTCGCAATATCCACCCCACCCCTCTCCATTCCCGCTTCTCCTGACCCCTGCCATACAGTTATACTCACAATATCCACCCCAGCCCCTCCCCATTCCCGCTCCACCTGACCCCTGCCATACAGTTATACTTGCAATATCCACCCCACCCCCTCCCTATTCCCGCTCCTCCTGACCCCTGCCATACAGTTATACTTGCCGTATCCACCACAGCCCCTCCCCATTCCTGCTCCTCCTGACCCCTGCCATACAGTTATACTTGCAATATCCACCCCTCCCCATTCCCGCTCTGCCTGACCCCTGCCATACAGTTATACTTGCAATATCCACCCCAGCCCCTCCCCATTCCTGCTCCGCCTGACCCCTGCCATACAGTTATACTTGCAATATCCACCCCTCCCCATTCCCGCTCTGCCTGACCCCTGCCATACAGTTATACTTGCAATATCCACCCCAGCCCCTCCCCATTCCTGCTTCTCCTGACCCCTGCCATACAGTTATACTTGCCATATCCACCACAGCCCCTCCCCATTCCTGCTCCTCCTGACCCCTGCCATACAGTTATACTTGCAATATCCACCCCTCCCCATTCCCGCTCCGCCTGACCCCTGCCATACAGTTATACTTGCAATATCCACCCCAGCCCCTCCCCATTCCTGCTCCGCCTGACCCCTGCCATACAGTTATACTTGCAATATCCACCCCTCCCCATTCCCGCTCTGCCTGACCCCTGCCATACAGTTATACTTGCAATATCCACCCCAGCCCCTCCCCATTCCTGCTTCTTCTGACCCCTGCCATACAGTTATACTTGCAATATCCACCCCTCCCCATTCCCGCTCCGCCTGACCCCTGCCATACAGTTATACTTGCAATATCCACCACAGCCCCTCCCCATTCCTGCTCCTCCTGACCCCTGCCATACAGTTATACTTGCAATATCCACCCCTCCCCATTCCCGCTCCGCCTGACCCCTGCCATACAGTTATACTTGCAATATCCACCCCAGCCCCTCCCCATTCCTGCTCCGCCTGACCCCTGCCATACAGTTATACTTGCAATATCCACCCCTCCCCATTCCCGCTCTGCCTGACCCCTGCCATACAGTTATACTTGCAATATCCACCCCAGCCCCTCCCCATTCCTGCTCCGCCTGACCCCTGCCATACAGTTATACTTGCAATATCCACCCCTCCCCATTCCCGCTCTGCCTGACCCCTGCCATACAGTTATACTTGCAATATCCACCCCAGCCCCTCCCCATTCCTGCTTCTCCTGACCCCTGCCATACAGTTATACTTGCCATATCCACCACAGCCCCTCCCCATTCCTGCTCCTCCTGACCCCTGCCATACAGTTATACTTGCAATATCCACCCCTCCCCATTCCCGCTCCGCCTGACCCCTGCCATACAGTTATACTTGCCGTATCCACCACAGCCCCTCCCCATTCCTGCTCCTCCTGACCCCTGCCATACAGTTATACTTGCAATATCCACCCCACCCCTCCCCATTCCCGCTCTGCCTGACCCCTGCCATACAGTTATACTTGCAATATCCACCCCAGCCCCTCCCCATTCCTGCTCCGCCTGACCCCTGCCATACAGTTATACTTGCAATATCCACCCCTCCCCATTCCCGCTCTGCCTGACCCCTGCCATACAGTTATACTTGCAATATCCACCCCAGCCCCTCCCCATTCCTGCTTCTCCTGACCCCTGCCATACAGTTATACTTGCCGTATCCACCACAGCCCCTCCCCATTCCTGCTCCTCCTGACCCCTGCCATACAGTTATACTTGCAATATCCACCCCTCCCCATTCCCGCTCTGCCTGACCCCTGCCATACAGTTATACTTGCAATATCCACCCCAGCCCCTCCCCATTCCTGCCATACAGTTATACTTGCAATATCCACCCCAGCCCCTCCCCATTCCTGCTCCGCCTGACCCCTGCCATACAGTTATACTTGCAATATCCATCCCAGCCCCTCCCAATTCCAGCTCTGCCTGACCCCTGCCATAACGTTATACTTGAAATATCCACCCCAGCCCCTCCCCATTCCTGCTCCGCCTGAACCCTGCCATACAGTTATACTTGCAGTATCCACCCCAGCCCCTCCCCATTCCCGCTCCTCCTGACCCCTGCCACACAGTTATACTTGCAATATCCACCCCACCACTCCCCATTCCTGCTCTGCCTGACCCCTGCCATACAGTTATACTTGTAATATCCACCCCACCCCCTCCCCATTCCTGCTCTGCCTGACCCCTGCCATACAGTTATACTTGCAATATCCACCCCACCCCTCCCCATTCCCGCTTCTCCTGACCCCTGCCATACAGTTATACTCGCAATATCCACCCCACCCCTCCCCATTCCCACTCTGCCTGACCCCTGCCATACAGTTATACTCGCAATATCCACCCCACCCCTCCCCATTCCCGCTCTGCCTGACCCCTGCCATACAGTTATACTTGCAATATCCACCCCAGCCCCTCCCCATTCCCGCTCTGCCTGACCCCTGCCATACAGTTATACTTGCAATATCCACCCCACCTCTCCCCATTCCCGCTTCTCCTGACCCCTGCCATACAGTTATACTCGCAATATGCACCCCACCCCTCCCCATTCCCGCTTCTCCTGACCCCTGCCATACAGTTATACTCGCAATATCCACCCCAGCCCCTCCCCATTACCGCTCCGCCTGACTTCTGCCATACAGTTATACTTGCAGTATCCACCACAGCCCCTCCCCATTCCTGCTCCTCCTGACCCCTGCCATACAGTTATACTTGCAATATCCACCCCACCCCATTCCCGCTCCACCTGACCCCTGCCATACAGTTATACTTGCAATATCCACCCCAGCCCCTCCCCATTCCTGCTCCGCCTGACCTCTGCCATACAGTTATACTTGCAATATCCACCCCAGCCCCTCCCCATTCCTGCTCCGCCTGACCCCTGCCATACAGTTATACTTGCAATATCCACCCCAGCCCCTCCCCATTCCCGCTCTGCCTGACCCCTGCCATACAGTTATACTTGCAATATTCACCCCAGCCCCTCCCCATTCCTGCTTCTCCTGACCCCTGCCATACAGTTATACTTGCAATATCCACCCCAGCCCCTCCCCATTCCCGCTCTGCCTGACCCCTGCCATACAGTTATACTTGCAATATTCACCCCAGCCCCTCCCCATTCCTGCTTCTCCTGACCCCTGCCATACAGTTATACTTGCAATATCCACCCCAGCCCCTCCCCATTCCCGCTCTGCCTGACCCCTGCCATACAGTTATACTTGCAATATTCACCCCAGCCCCTCCCCATTCCTGCTCCGCCTGACCCCTGCCATACAGTTATACTCGCAATATCCACCCCAGCCCCTCCCCATTCCCGCTCTGCCTGACCCCTGCCATACAGTTATACTCGCAGTATCCACCCCACCCCTCCCCATTCCTGCTTCTCCTGACCCCTGCCATACAGTTATACTCGCAATATCCACCCCACCCCTCCCCATTCCCGCTCCTCCTGACCCCTGCCATACAGTTATACTTGCAATATGCACCCCACCCCCTCCCCATTCCCGCTCCGCCTGACCCCTGCCATACAGTTATACTTGCAATATCCACCCCACCCCTCCCCATTCCTGCTTCTCCTGACCCCTGCCATACAGTTATACTTGCAATATCCACCCCAGCCCCTCCCCATTCCCGCTCCGCCTGACCCCTGCCATACAGTTATACTGGCAATATCCATCCCAGCCCCTCCCCATTCCCGCTCCGTCTGACCCCTGCCATACAGTTATACTTGCAATATCCACCCCAGCCCCTCCCCATTCCCGCTCCACCTGACCCCTGCCATACAGTTATACTTGCAATATGCACCCCACCCCCTCCCCATTCCTGCTCTGCCTGACCCCTGCCATACAGTTATACTCGCAATATCCACCCCACCCCTCCCCATTCCCGCTCTGCCTGACCCCTGCCATACAGTTATACTTGCAATATCCACCCCAGCCCCTCCCCATTCCCGCTCCGCCTGACCCCTGCCATACAGTTATACTGGCAATATCCATCCCAGCCCCTCCCCATTCCCGCTCCGTCTGACCCCTGCCATACAGTTATACTTGCAATATCCACCCCAGCCCCTCCCCATTCCCGCTCCACCTGACCCCTGCCATACAGTTATACTTGCAATATGCACCCCACCCCCTCCCCATTCCTGCTCTGCCTGACCCCTGCCATACAGTTATACTCGCAATATCCACCCCACCCCTCCCCATTCCCGCTCCGCCTGACCCCTGCCATACAGTTATACTTGCAATATCCACCCCAGCCCCTCCCCATTCCCGCTCCGCCTGACCCCTGCCATACAGTTATACTCACAATATCCACCCCAGCCCCTCCCCATTCCCGCTCCGCCCGACGCCTGCCATACCGTTATATCTTCCCGCCCATTTACGCTTGGCCACGCCATACCGGTATACTTGCCTAATACTGTATAATAGTGTAGATGTACAATGCGGCCATACTGGTCTGAAACTCGGGTGGTTCTCCTGGATGTCCGGTGCCGGCCTAAATCCGACACCCAATTCCCGAGGTCCTCCGGCTGCTGACACGATTTGCAGACGTGAGATTCATAATAAACTCTCCACCACCTTCAGCGCAACATCAGTCCCATTGGGCCAGATGTACTAAGCCTTGAAAAGTGATGAAGTGTAAAGTTCTGACTTTTAGCTCCTAACTGTAATTTTTCCAACACCTCCGGTAACATGGCAGTTAGGATCCGATTAGCTGGTACTTTATCTCTTGTCACTTTTCTAAGCTTAGTACATCTGGCCCAGTGCGTGGAGCCAATTAAAATGTCCAGAAAACACGTCCCTGCTTCGCTTGTTGCACACTGGCAGTGGAGGAGTTACAGCATTGTACACAGGTATGGGGGGAGGGGGGCGATCACAGGAACAGGGAGACACCGGCTGGCGCGTATAAGACTAGAGCCGTCCTGTCTCCTCGGATGTGTTCATCCTGTCACACTGCGGGAGCTGCACAACGCCCTGGGCTCCGGGCCCCTCACACACAATTACCCTCATTATACATAACTTTCTCAGGATGTCAGAGATACCTGCCACCTGTCACATTCGCTGCCAGCCGCGCAGAGAGTACCAGGTATTACACAACAAACGCCACATGCTGCTCCTGTAACCCCAAGGTGAGAGCATTCATTGCTGTATGTTACCGAGACCGAACCACTGTGATCTCCTAGGCAAGAATTTGGCTGGTGTCCCCTAGCACCGGCGCTACTTCTGCCTATGACCCAGCATAGATCACAGCCGCAGCTGCAACACCCGCCATCACTCACTAATAGTATCCTCAGCCGCAGAGCCGGGACTGGATTTTAGTGCCCTGTGCCAGCAGGAGCATTGGCGCCCCCATTTTGAAATAGTGCCTAAAAAATGGCAGTGGCCTTGCTGGGAAGGGGTATGGGCGCACAATAGTAACTTCCCCAATTCAAATTACACTGTAAAGTTGTGTCCCTTATTCACGTTATACCATACAGAAGTAGTGACCAGTGGCAGCGCCAAAGTTCAAATAGGTGAGCAACACCAACTGTCATCCCAAACAGACACAATGGCAGTTGCTGTGTTTCCCCCATTTGAATTTTAAACTGCTCTAGAGCCCCTGGTAGAGATCCTTACACCACATTATGCCAGGCAGTAGTAGTGACCATTACCTAACATTATGCCACACACTGTAAGGACAATTGCGCCACATTATGCCCCACACACAGTAATCCCCTTTATGCCACATTAAAGGCCAGATGTACTAAGCTTCAAAAGTGATAAAATGGAGAGTGATAAACAAACAGCCAATCAGCTCCTGCCTGACATTTTTCAAACACAGTCTGTGACATGTCAGGCAGGAGCTGATTGGCTGGCGTTTTATCACTCTCCATTTAATCACTTTTGAAGCTTAGTACATCTGACCCTCAGACCCACAATAATACCCATTGCATCACATTACACTCCACATAATAATGCCCGTTGTGCCACATTACGCCCCACACAGTAATGCCCGTAGACGCATGCATGAGGCCGCCCTGTGATAAAATCCTGCTCCTTTTTTAATAGTAGGCAAATTGATTGACAGGAGCCAGCGTTTGTGGGTGGTTACCGGCCGTTTTCTGGGAGTGTCAGGGAAAATGCAGGTGAGGGAGTTTAAGGGAGGGTGTGTAACGTCGGCTCCGGTTCCAATCAGCCTGATTCTATCACAGCCGCGTAGTACGTCCTGGGAGTGTCAGGTAATACGCAGGCGTGGCCAGGTGTATGAGCGGAAGTCATGTGATGTCAGCTCCACCCAGTGGCGTAGCTATGGCTAGGCAGCCCCAGCTGTCGCGGGGGGAGCCGGTGCCACTGGGGCGCAGCAGGGTAACGGCACTCTCAAAGCCGTGCAAGCTCTGCTCAGTGCTCTGCTCTCTGCTGGGAGGAAGCTGGGTATATATACTATTGAGCCGCCTGTAGATGGCGCTGCAGCGCACAGCTGAGCTCCTCGGCTGTCAGGAAGCTCCTCTCTCTGTCTCCAGGACATGGGGCTGGGTTGAGTCTATTTTATAGTGGGCTAAAGGACCTTGTCCCTCCAGGCACTATGATTTAGCCCACTCAATACAAATAGGCTATATCCTAGTGGGCTAAAGGACAGGTCCTTCTGTTCACACTGATTTAGCCTACTCAATAAAACTAGGCTATTTCTTAGTGGGTTAAAGGACCTGGTCCCTCTATCCACTTTGATTTAGCCCATTCATTAAAGTTAGGCTATTTCCTAGTGGGATAAAGGACCGTTCCCTCTATCCACTTTGATTTAGCCAATTCAATAAAATTAGGTTATTTCCTAGTGGTCTAAAAGACTCACTTAAAGAACCAGGTCCTTTAGGCCACTTGATTATAGCCCATTTTATATAAGTAGGCTAAATCCAAGTGGGCAAAGGGACCCGATATTTTATGAGCATCTGGTGTAAAGGACCAGGTCCTGTAGGCCACTTGATTATAGCCCATTTTATATAAGTAGGCTAAATCCAAGTGGGCAAAGGGACCCGATATTTTATGAGCATCTGGTGTAAAGGACCAGGTCCTGTAGGCCACTTGATTGTAGCCCATTTTATATAAGTAGGCTAAATCCAAGTGGGCAAAGGGACCCGATATTTTATGAGCATCTGGTGTAAAGGACCAGGTCCTTTAGGCCACTTGATTATAGCCCATTTTATATAAGTAGGCTAAATCCAAGTGGGCAAAGGGACCCGATATTTTATGAGCATCTGGTGTAAAGGACCAGGTCCTTTAGGCCACTTGATTCCAGCCCATTTTATATAAGTAGGCTAAATCCAAGTGGGCAGAGGGACCTGATATTTTATGAGCATCTGGTGTAAAGGACCAGGTCCTTTAGGCCACTTGATTCCAGCCCATTTTATATAAGTAGGCTAAATCCAAGTGGGCAGAGGGACCTGATATTTTATGAGCATCTGGTCTAAAGGACCAGGTCCTTTAGGCCACTTGATTATATCTCATTGTATATAAGTAGGCTAAATCCAAGTGGGCAAAGGGACCTGATATTTTATGATCATCTGGTGTAAAGGACCAGGTCCTTTAGGCCACTTGATTATAGCCCATTTTATATAAGTAGGCTAAATCCAAGTGGGCAAAGGGACCTGATATTTTATGAGCATCTGGTGTAAAGGACCAGGTCCTTTAGGCCACTTGATTATATCCCATTGTATATAAGTAGGCTAAATCCAAGTGGGCAGAGGGACCTGATATTTTATGAGCATCTGGTGTAAAGGACCAGGTCCTGTAGGCCACTTGATTATAGCCCATTTTATATAAGTAGGCTAAATCCAAGTGGGCAGAGGGACCTGATATTTTATGAGCATCTGGTGTAAAGGACCAGGTCCTGTAGGCCACTTGATTATAGCCCATTTTATATAAGTAGGCTAAATCCAAGTGGGCAAAGGGACCCGATATTTTATGAGCATCTGGTGTAAAGGACCAGGTCCTGTAGGCCACTTGATTGTAGCCCATTTTATATAAGTAGGCTAAATCCAAGTGGGCAAAGGGACCCGATATTTTATGAGCATCTGGTGTAAAGGACCAGGTCCTTTAGGCCACTTGATTATAGCCCATTTTATATAAGTAGGCTAAATCCAAGTGGGCAGAGGGACCCGATATTTTATGAGCATCTTGTGTAAAGGACCAGGTCCTGTAGGCCACTTGATTCCAGCCCATTTTATGTAAGTAGGCTAAATCCAAAAGTACATCACATTTTACAAGACACTTGCGTAAAGAACCAGGTCCTTTAGACTACAAGTTTGTAGCCCATTTAGACATAGCTAGGCTAAATCCTAGTGGGCAAAGGGAGGGTGTGTTGTGTGCCCAGGCACGCCATAAATGTCCGAGACCCCCCCACACACAAACCGTGTTTTCTTTTCTAATGTGAATACATCAGACTTGCAGAAGAGAAGTGCGGGGTGAAGCTATCAGCCACACTCCTCTAGGTGGAGAACTTGTGGGCGTAGTTGGATTTCTCGGGCCAGTGGTGTCAGGGGGTGGGAGGAAGGATAGTTACTACAGGGTGCCACTGCCAGCAAGTGTAGATCCATGGCAGGAACCGGTTATGGGACTAGCTTGGTTCTCACAGATGAGGAGAAGCGAATCAGCTGTACTCATGGGTAACCAGTGGGACACTGAATAGCGGGCAATTGGTATGCACTGACTGAAGCACCACAGATCAGAGAATGGAACAAGCTGTGGGTGCTACTGAAACAGATGAGGTTGCATACAACAAGTGGTGGGGGCAAGGGATGGAACATAGAGGCGAGAAGAGAGGGAGCGAAATAAAGACAGGATAATACAAAAAACAGGAGAGGATACGGAAAGGAAAACTGGCTGAAAGGATACATATATTGGCACATTTAGGTAGAAGGGGCACAGACAAAGGCTCTGAGAGCCAGAAGAGGAACAGATAGTCATAACAGGGCACAGTCAAGGCCCCCATACCCTATGTGATTTTGGCCCGATTTCACTCGAATCTTGCCCAAATTGCATGTGAATGACATCTGATCCGATGCGCGGTCCCGTGCGTTCAGGTCAGAGCTGGAGAGCATACATACATACACACACATACATACAGCAGATAACCCTTATGTGCAGCCGTCAGCGGCACATCGAGGGTGCTGCTCAGCATCCACAATGTATCACATCCGATGTAGGGGGAGGGGGGGCACTAAGAGCCAGGCGGATGAATGAAATTATGAAACCTCCGCCTGCAGCTTCCAGGGATTTATTACATCCAGTGCCATATAGTATGTGAGCTCTCCCGAGGAGCTGCCAGGGTAATCAGGTCAGACTTGGATTTTAGAGGCACAAGGAGGCAGAATGGGGGACGGATACAAAAGGAACTATGGGACACAAATTGTGTAACTGATTGGTTTAGGTGGCACAATAAATTACTTAAAAGTTGTAAATGGGTCACTTCACAGATATATATATATTTCTAAATAAAAATGGTATAAATCCAAGTGTGCCTATACACAGAGGTTTGAATCAGACATCTGTCAGTTGTGGGATGGCACCTTCAGGGACGGTGCAAGGCACCGGAGCGGCCCAGGCGTGGGTGATGCATCCGCCGCCGCCACGTTGCACCACAGGGGGGTGTTATAGGACCGCGTGGGGGGGGGAGGGTTGTGATGCAGTTGCCGCATTGCTCCATGGGAGGGAAGGGGCTGGCAGTTGATGCGGCGAGGGCAGCTGTGTTAATCCATGGGGGTAGCAGGGGGTGGGGGAGAGTTGCACTGCTTACCTTGAGCCAGGGGGGGGTCCAGCGCCCAAGTGCCGCCCTCCAGTGGGCGGTACCCCAGGCTAATGCCTAAAGTTGCCTAGCGGTGGCGCCTAGCCTGGCCAACTTGTGGGGTTACGTGATCTCCTAATTGGTCTTTTCAAGCCTCCTTTAACTGTTATTTCAAATGATGTATACAAACAAAGTCCATACAATCATTTTTATTAGTCTTTTTTTTTCAAAAAGTAGAATTCAATGAAGATTTTCAGTGCACAATTGATGGTTAAAGATGGAGTAAGTGTTTTTTAGGGAGAGAGGCTGCACCAGGTGGAGAGGGGGAAGAGAGAGCCTGTCAGAGGGAGAGAGAGGCGAGCAGGGGGAGAGAAAAAGAGGATGGACAGAAGGGGCGAGAGGGTGACTGAGGGTTGGAGAGAGAGAGCATAGGCTAGAGAAAAGAGAACTGGTAGAGAGCAAGAAAGAGCAAAAACATGGCGCAGAGGGGTGGTGATGGGGGTGAGTTGAAGAGGGCGATGGGAAGTGGTAATGTAACAAGGGGCAAGGTGAAATGGATTGAGGTGACAGTGGGCTAGAGGGCTGGGCAGTGAGATGATGTGAAAGGGCGATGTGGGAATAGAAGGCAGATCTCCTTTTACCAGCATCAATAGGTCTCCCATACATTAGCGCTGTGCTCTCATGCAAGTAACCATCTGCCTGGCTCCGCTGCTCCCCATCTCCCTAACTGCTCCTGCATGTCTCCCTCCCCTTGCCCACCATTGCCAGCTCATGTCAGGGTCAGAAGAGCTCGTCCCCGGGGACCCTAATTTTCTTTTTAAAATGAGTTCCAGGTCACAATTTAGGGTCAAATACTACATGCTATAGCAGGTAGGATGTGCAGGCTTTGAGGGACATGCCTATGATTGTGAGAGCAGGAAGGGGTGGTGGGAAGGAGGCAGAGACGGATTTAGGCTCAATGGGGCCCTAGGCAAGAAACCGGTTTGGGGGGTTATCCAAACAATCCATAGCTCTATATTTCCATTCAAGCTCCCCTCGTTATTTTATTATTATTAATGACCCTTAAACAATATGCCACACACAAAGTAATGCCCCTTACACATTATGCCCAACACCGTAATGCCTCTTACACAACCAGTGATCGTGCTAGGTGCAAAAATGTGTGGGGCCCAGGTACCCCTCACTTTATACAGTTGGGACCCCACTTCACTGTTTATGGGTTCCATTACATAGTCTGCCTTTGATCTACCCAATCTACCGTCACTACAATGCCTCTTAGGTGGGGCAGAAGAAAGAGTAAGTGGTTTGATAGACAAAAAGGGTGTCTGGGAAAGAGCAAAAAATTGAGAGGAGCTAGAAAGAGGGAGAGGGGGATTCAAGAAAAAGAAATGCGAAAGGGGAATATCAAGATAAAGGGAGGAGTGCGAGCAGAGAGAATGTCAATGAGGGAGAGACAGAAAGGAAAGACAGAGGGCCAAATGTAATAGGTTGAAAGCAGAGTTCGCAAAATTTTAGCCCTAAACTGAGTGGGTCCCCAGGGATGCCTCGCGCACTGCTGCAGCTGGTGTATAAGGAAAACTGATAAATCCCCCCCCCCCCCCCCAGTGTCCCATGTGGGAAGAGTGCTGCAGCCGCCATCCTGTGCTCTTGTGCCCTGATCTGCAGCATGGCAGAGCCGGACACCCACGCTGCTCCCCAGGGCCTGCTGGAGCTCTCCTCCCTGGGCCAACCACTGCTGCCAGAGCTCTGCTCCCTAGGTCTCTCTGCCGGAGCACTCCTGCTCCCTGGACCACCCGCCACTGCTGTCTGAACTCTCCTCCCTGGGTCATCCGCTACTGCAACTGGGGGCCTGCTGTCGGAGTACTGCTGCTCCCGATTCTACCTGCCACCAGTGCTCTACTGCTCCCCAGTGCTGGCAGCTGGTGCTATTACAGGTATTATTGATGCTGGAGCAAGACCTGCCTTCGCCTCACCCCCTCCCCTCACCCCATCTCTTTACTCTTTTTCTATCTCTAATGTCCGGCAGTGACCACATTTGAAATGTCTGCTAAGAGGGGAGCAGGAGCGTTGCTATAGGGCAGAAGTATCAACCAATGTTAACTGGGGGGATTACGTTTTTTTATATGTATTAACAGCACGCCTAATGGGCTCTAGGGACAGCCTGAAGAGTAACGCTCGGCGCGGCTGTCCTCTGTAATCCCCCTCAGCAATTAGCGGCCGGGGCGATGTATTAACAGCCGCTTCTTCAGCTTAGGGCTAGTGTTGTCCTTTCCCCACTGTGGGGACAGCACTAGCCCTGCTGCTGGCTGTGGGCTGCGCTGGAGATCTTGCGATAACAAAATCTTGCGCATGCCCACAGAGCCGGCCAGGGGAGGTTTTTTTTTTTTTACAATGCGCTCGCGCAGTGCTGCCTGGCCGCCAATAAGGAGAGCTGAGGAGACAGGAAGTAACATCTCTCCTTATCGACAGCCGCCTGCATCATACATCAAAGTTATAAGCGTGCCCACTTCTCTTCGTTATGCAGGAGAAGCGGGACCTGTTATTTTAAACGTATATAGCCCCATTAATAAATCTGCCCCTATGTGGTGGAACATTTGTGGACATTATCTGTAATGGCGTTACTTTAGGAATTGTGTGTGTGTGGGGGGGACACTACTGGAGGCATCATACAGTATGTATAAGCAGGAGTACTGGGGCACTACGGTGTGTGGCATAAATTGTGGGCATTACGGTGTGTGGCATGTTGTGTTATGGGCATGACTGTGCGTGGCATAATGCCTAACAGGCATTATGGTGTGCGTAACCCTGGCTCAGTGTGTCCAAGTGGTTCTAGCTGGTGTAGTGTGATTAAGTGGCACTACTGTGTGGTGTAATGTGAATTTGTACTATTACGCGGCCATACCCTGAATCTAAAAAAAAAATGTCGTGGGGTTCTTCTCCTCCTGCCCCCCCCCCCCCCCCCCATGACCAGCCCAGAGCTCAGAGTGGTCCTGATTCCCAAGATATGGAGGACACGCACCAGGCTCTTGAGCCGGCCCTGGTTTCCAAAATACAGGGGACAAAATGAATAGGGGTCCCCCGTATTTTGGGGACCAGCACTAGGCTCCACTAGAAGGGGGTGTAATGCCGTAGCCAGGGGACACTCTCGATGGGGTCCCATGGCCAAAACATTACCCACCCTAACTAATCAACCCAGGCCTGGGCTGAAGCCCGAGGCTATCCCCTGCACCCCTGAGCGGTGGGTGCAGGGTTGATAGCTTGTTTAAACCGTAA
>NC_139222.1:287281764-287359826 GCF_055691185.1 Crinia signifera | reverse complement strand
TAGACAGTGTGGGGGCAGTATGCGCAGGGGGGAGACAGTGTGGGGGCAGTATGCGCAGGGGGGAGACAGTGTGGGGGCAGTATGCGCAGGGGGGAGACAGTGTGGGGGCAGTATGCGCAGGGGGGAGACAGTGTGGGGGCAGTATGCGCAGGGGGGAGACAGTGTGGGGGCAGTATGCGCAGGGGGGAGACAGTGTGGGGGCAGTATGCGCAGGGGCGGACAGTGTGGGGGCAGTATGCGCAGGGGCGGACAGTGTGGGGGCAGTATGCGCAGGGGCGGACAGTGTGGGGGCAGTATGCGCAGGGGCGGACAGCGTGGGGGCAGTATGCGCAGGGGCGGACAGCGTGGGGGCAGTATGCGCAGGGGCGGACAGCGTGGGGGCAGTATGCGCAGGGGCGGACAGCGTGGGGGCAGTATATGCAGGGTGGGCAGTGTGGGGGCAGTATATGCAGGGTGGGCAGTGTGGGGGCAGTATGTGCAGTGTGGGGTATTATGTGCAGGGTGGGCAGTGTGGGGACAGGATGTGCAGTGTGGGGTATTATGTGCAGGGTGGGCAGTGTGGGGGCAGTATATGCAGGGTGGGCAGTGTGGGGGCAGTATGTGCAGGGTGGGGTATTATGTGATGGGTGGGCAGTATGGGGTATTATGTGCAGGGTGGGCAGTGTGGGGACATTGTGGGGGCAGGATGTGCAGGGGGAGACAGTGTGGGGGCAGTATGCGCAGGGGCGGACAGTGTGGGGGCAGTATGCGCAGGGGCGGACAGTGTGGGGGCAGTATGCGCAGGGGCGGACAGTGTGGGGGCAGTATGCGCAGGGGCGGACAGTGTGGGGGCAGTATGCGCAGGGGCGGACAGTGTGGGGGCAGTATGCGCAGGGGCGGACAGTGTGGGGGCAGTATGCGCAGGGGCGGACAGTGTGGGGGCAGTATGCGCAGGGGCGGACAGTGTGGGGGCAGTATGCGCAGGGGCGGACAGTGTGGGGGCAGTATGCGCAGGGGCGGACAGTGTGGGGGCAGTATGCGCAGGGGCGGACAGTGTGGGGGCAGTATGCGCAGGGGCGGACAGTGTGGGGGCAGTATGCGCAGGGGCGGACAGTGTGGGGGCAGTATGCGCAGGGGCGGACAGTGTGGGGGCAGTATGCGCAGGGGCGGACAGTGTGGGGGCAGTATGCGCAGGGGCGGACAGCGTGGGGGCAGTATGCGCAGGGGCGGACAGCGTGGGGGCAGTATGCGCAGGGGCGGACAGCGTGGGGGCAGTATATGCAGGGTGGGCAGTGTGGGGGCAGTATATGCAGGGTGGGCAGTGTGGGGGCAGTATGTGCAGGGGCGGACAGTGTGGGGGCAGTATGCGCAGGGGCGGACAGCGTGGGGGCAGTATGCGCAGGGGCAGACAGCGTGGGGGCAGTATGCGCAGGGGCGGACAGCGTGGGGGCAGTATATGCAGGGTGGGCAGTGTGGGGGCAGTATATGCAGGGTGGGCAGTGTGGGGGCAGTATGTGCAGTGTGGGGTATTATGTGCAGGGTGGGCAGTGTGGGGACAGTGTGGGGGCAGGATGTGCAGTGTGGGGTATTATGTGCAGGGTGGGCAGTGTGGGGGCAGTATATGCAGGGTGGGCAGTATGTGCAGGGTGGGGTATTATGTGATGGGTGGGCAGTGTGGGGTATTATGTGCAGGGTGGGCAGTGTGGGGACATTGTGGGGGCAGGATGTGCAGGGGGGGACAGTGTGGGGGCAGAATGTGCGGGTGGTGGTGCAGGGTAAGAACGGGAGTGGAGGGTGCTGCCGGGCGAGAAGGTGCCCGTCGAAGGAGGGGTGGGGGGTGTTTTGTTCCGCCGGGTAAGGTGGGTGGTAAGAGCAGGTGACGTAGAGGGTGCCCACCGGGCAGGTGAGAGGGGAGGGGGTGCCGCTGGGTGTACCTGATACTTGGGATGTCTCACACCCAGTCCGCAGCACATGCTGCTCCTGCCTGCAGTAGGAAAGGAAGGAGGAAATGGAACTCAGTGTACTGACTCCTCCCACTGATTACTGCGGGTCACGTGGGTGTGATGTCATCACAGGTCCTTTAGCCCACTATAATTTAGCATCTACCCATGGGGCTGCCTGATAGTTGGAGCTATGAATGGGTGACATGCTGATTCTACAGGTTTGTGTCCCTTGTTGTGGGTGCCAGTTGCAGGGCCATGGACAGGAGAAGAAAAGTGTGGGCACCATTAATGTAAGCTGGCCCAGTGAGTACTATGTCTTGGTAGCTGCAGTGGGAAGGGGGAGGACTGGGTATATGGAAACTGGGTGCCCTCCATTGCTTGTGGGGGTTATTTGCTTTAGTATTGGTGTTTGTAAGTATGCTGTATGTGTGTATGTATGTATACTTTTTGTGTATGCTCTGTGTGTCTATAGCGTGTGTATGTTTATAAATATGCTGTATGTGTGCATGTTGTATGATATCTGTGGTTGTATGCCATGTGTGTGTGTGTGTGTGTGTGTGTGTGTGTGTGTGTGTGCATGTATGGTATCTGTACCAGTATGCCATGTGTGTGTCCGTGTATGTCCTTTGTGTCTAAGGTATGTGTGCTTTAATGTCCTGTGTGTGAATGGTATGTGCGTGTGTGTGTGCGTGTCTGTATGGCATGTCCTGTGTGCATGTATGTCCTGTTTGTATATATATGTATGGTATGTGCATGTATGTGATGTGTGTCTGTATATATGGTATGTGTGCATGTCCTGTGTGTCTGGTATCTATTAGCCCCTGGTCCCTGGATGCCAGCATTCAGTATAGCGACGCTAGCATCCCTAATGCCTTTAGAAGAGCGGCCGCTGAACTTCAAATGAGTCAGGATGCCAATGCCGTAATACTGACAGCTAGAATCCTGATTGGTGAGTATGAAGGAAAGAGCGGAGCGAGACAGCGAAACGCTATGGAGAGAGTGGGGGTGTGAAGGAGAGAGAAATAGAGAGACAGTGATGGAAAGAAAAAGAAAGTGTCAGAGAGAGAGAGAGAGAGAATCAGACCCTTTATATATTTTGCAATGGGACCCACAAGGTTCTAGTTACGCTCCTGCGCCCCAATTGTTTGCCCTGAGTTGCTGGCAGCAGCACCAGAGCACCCTGACCTATGATCATCGTTTTTCATCTCCCACAGCAGCAGCGTGTCTCCTGGGCAGCAGAACTTGCTGCTGCAGTGCAGACTCCACCCTTCCTGTCCTAGAGACCAACCAAGCTATCACACGCGCAAAGCCCAGGAGGAGCGGCCATCACAAAGCACCCGTCGTGACCTTCAAGATAATGGTTGTGACCCACTGCCATCCCCGCGCATCAGTGTCCTCTCCTGACTGCAGTTCTAGCATCTGGTAAGATGTGTTTTGCTTGGTTTCGGGTCAGGAGATGGGGTAACTGGCGCTCATTTAGGGCACCCTCATATGTTTGTGTGCCAGGATGGTGCTCCCTTCCCAGAGGCTGCCCCGGTTCCTGCTGCTGGCCGTGCATGGGGTATAGAGGTGGCGTCAATGGTGCCTGCAGCAGCACTGGAAATAACTTTCAATATGGCAGCTTAAAGTGCAATGTATGTACACTTCTAAACCTAGTAGCTGCTATAACCCTTCCCTAGCCTCTGCACTGCCTGCCCCTATCCTCCTTTTTGCCCCTGCTCCAGCTGATGATATTTAACCATACCCCTCCCTACCCCCAGTACTGCCTATCCCTAATCCACCTTGGCCTCTCCCTAACCCGTTCCAGCATACTTACGGCTAATTGTTGGCTGTTGACATTCCGGTGTTGGCATCCTGATGTGTTTAAATGTTCCAGTTTCAGTGTTCTAATGGCAGTTGGGATGCCAGTGTCGATATACTGAACACCAGCAACCTGATTGCCTGGAAGCTGACCTCATTCAATATATATCGGGTTTCACCATGTGTGCATAATGTGTTATATTCTGTAATGGGCATTACAGTGTGTGGCATAATGTGTAATTGACTTTAAGGTGTGTGGTATAATGTGCAATGGGCATTACGTTGTGGCATAATGTGTTATGGTCATTACAATATGTGGCATAATGTTTAATGGGCTTTATGGTAAGGGGAATAATGTGTAAGGGTAATAGACATTACAGTGTGTGGCATATTGTCTAATAAGCATTGCCACACACCCTTTATGGAATGCTATAGGTTCCAAAAATGGGAAGGGGGGCGCCAGATTTTTTTGGGCTGGGGGGAGCAAAATTTCTAGTTACGCCACTGGCTCCGCCCCCGATCAGCCTGATTCTATCACAGCCGCTGAGTAAGTCCTGGGCTACACACAGACTGCACACACTGGGGAATCATTACATGGTGAGCGGCTGTTATCTGGGAGTGTCAGGGAATACGCAGGTGTGGCCAGGTGTGTGAGGGGAAGTCATGTGACATCAGCTCCACCCCCGATCAGCCTGATTCTATCACAGACGCTGAGTAAGTCCTGGGCTACACACACACTGCACACACTGGGGAATCATTACATGGTGAGCGGCTGTTATCTGGGAGTGTCAGGTAATACGCAGGTGTGGCCAGGTGTGTGAGGGGAAGTCATGTGACGTCAGATCCACCCCCGATCAGCCTGATCCTATCGCAGCCGCTGAGTAAGTCCTGGGCTACGCACACACTGCACACACTGGGGAATCATTACATGGTGAGCGGCTGTTATCTGGGAGTGTCAGGTAATACGCAGGCGTGGCCAGGTGTGTGAGGGGAAGTCATGTGACACCAGCTCCGCCCCCGATCAGCCTTATTCTATAACAGCCGCTGAGTAAGTCCTGGGCTACGCACACACTGCACACACTGGGGAATCATTACATGGTGAGCGGCTGTTATCTGGGAGTGTCAGGGATAATGCAGGCGTGGCCAGGTGTGTGAGGGGAAGTCATGTGATGTCAGCTCCGCCCCCAATTAGCCTGATTCTATCACAGCCACTGAGTAAGTCCTGGGCTACGCACACACTGCACACACTGGGGAATCATTACATGGTGGGCGGTTTGCAATGCATTTGCAGCTCATCGCCGGCCTGTATGCTTGTACAGGATGGGATTGTACTCTGTCCAACCTCAGGACCTGAACAGTGTCACCTTGTGGAGAGATTTCCAGGATGCATTGTCCAGCTGTAACTTGTTCCCCATCTGTAGAACAGGCCAGGGTGTATCACCAGATGCATTTTATGTGCAGCGTAATGCTCAATACAACATACAAAATCCCCCTAGGGAGGAGATTACCGGGAACAATGTCCCCAGCAAGTGTCAGTTACCGTGTAACCTTAGAGCAGGACTGAGCATCTCCATCCACTTAACCTGATCTCTGATTAATCTCCGGGGTGGAAGCCTGTTGCTGGCAGGATTACAGGGGATGCATCTGCTGCAGGGGTGGGGGCAGCCATCTGCCGGGCAGCGCCTCCAGCTGCTCCCATACCTTGTGCCACCATATATTGTAGTGACATATGATGCCCTGCCGTATATGCAATATACACTGACAGCGAGGTGGCACGGAGGCCAACGGATGAGGTCACATCAGGGCAAAGAAAGTTCTATGGAAACTTCTATGAGCGCGTCTGTATCTGAGTACATTGGACCACAAGCGATAACGCAGACGCATCACCATATTTGGCGCAGAATACACTTGCGGTGGACGCTGGAGGCGGGGTCTTTTCTAGCAGCTGCGTGTGATTGGCATATTTATGCCCAATGTGAAATGGACGTTTCTGAGTGGCAACTGGGCAACGACCATGTAAATACGGGGGACAGATCTGGATGATCGTGGCATCGCTCTATGTATGTAGGCGCAGTGTTCCTATTACTATGGAGAGGAAGAACGCATGTGCGCATTGGGTCCAAAGTTGTGCAGGAGACGACGCAACGCCTTCATTGCTATGGAAACCCTGCAACAGGGTGTGAATCAAAGGGCTGACAGGTACAAAGTCAACAGGATCGACACCAAAAAAGTTAACGGATACAAAATCGACATGGAGAAAAAGTTGACATGGAAACTGTCAACATTGACAAAAGTCGACACAAGCAAAAGTTCAACCGGTAAAAGAGAGACACATGAACAGGTTGAGTGTTCACGGTTATGGCCCCCCCAATAAGTGCATCTCCGCTGCTGCGTCAGGCACACTTTACCGTTCCCAGTTCTAGACCGCGTGGATTGTAAAGCCTAATAAAGTCGTGGACCATGTTGACCTTTTGTCAATCTCAACCTAGACATTGTTGACCTACCATCCGGATACGGCTGCAGCAGCACCAGTGGGACAAGGTAACAGCACAGAGCTCTCTCTCCGCCACCTGTGATGTCATCTTTCTGCCGACACATAATGCTGCTAACATGGGATATAGGTGGCGTCACTTGTGAGGTCGGGGTGATGGAATATATCCGTACTATCGTTGTCTTCTGCCACCATTGTACCAAATGTATAAATCGGGGGGATGTACTCCTACGGGCGACAGTCACTTTCATATTGTTCACCCCAAAATTACAAACGGTTAAACTATGCCCCGAAAAGCACATAATGGCAAAAGAGGTGCAAGATGGAATTGCCACCTGGGCCCACCTACAATCAAAGAAGCAATGATCAAAAAAAAAATATAGTGCATCATTCATATAATAATTTAATTTTATAACGAAAAGAGATCCATATAATAATCTCATTGCCCAGCTCAGGGCCGTTTCTAGACAATTTAGCTCCCAGGGCAAAGAAAGAAAAACGCGCCCCCCCCCCCCCCCCCCCCCCCCCCCCAAATACATAACATGACATAGAAGAAATTGCACGCGCCTACGGCGCGCGCGTCAAAGTAGGGGGTGTGGTTTATTTTAAAAGGGGTGTGGTTTAATATAAGGGTCGTGGTCTAACAGGAAAACTAAAACCTTACATCTCACTTTTGCAACCTGCATGTCCAGACATTGGTTACCGCAGGAATTGTCATTGTCCTCCCGCACTTAAGTTGGCGGGCTGAAGGCCACACAGTGACATAAAAATATAAAGGCCCATACAGTGACGTAGGGCGGGATGTATTAATATACATCGCCGCCCTTCGCCTGGCAGCCGCCGCGATGCTGCCGCATAGGTACACATATGCGGCTAGCATCGGGTTGCGGTGACAGAGACCCCCGCGATACCTGTGATGTGGTCTGCGGGGGTCTCCGTCACATCCCGGCGGCTGCCAGTGTCCCCCTGCGTCTCCTCCTCCCCCCTGCAGCCGGATGTCCTGCCGGCTGTGACACCTGGGGGAGGAGATCAAAGGAGGACGGGAGGGGGGGGGGGGGCGCGCGGACGGCAGACGGCGGGCGGCGAAAGACACCAATAGGCTTCTATAGGGTATCGCCACCCAGAGGGTGGCGATACCGTGCCTAGCGAAAACGGGGCGGACGGGTATTGATACATAGGAAAATACGGTAAAACGGGTGTTTTACCGCATTTTCCCATTAGTACATCCCGCCCCTAGTACGCTTCACAGATCAAGGCCAAACAATGACAGGCTACTTAAATCATTATACACTATTTATCCATGATGCCAATTACACATGACGCCGCATGCCGTGTTGACAATTACACATTATGTCGCACACCGTGATGACAATTACACATTATGTCGCACACCATGATGACAATTACACATTATGTCACACACCGTGATGACATTTACACATTATGTCGCACACCATGATGCCCATTAGACCCCACACTGTGATGGCAATTAAACAATTACTCCCCACACCGTAATGTTGTTGTTGTTGTTGTTGCTGCTGCTGCTGCTGCTGCTTTGCTTTCCTGGGGAGGGGAGGGGAGCGGAGCGGAGCGCATCGCACGCCTCTCCTTCACTGTGTGTAGCTGAGCCGTCAGCCATTCATAGCTCGCGGGCTGGCTCCTGATTGGCTGCCGGCCCGCGAGCTCACTGATTGGCTGACAGCCCAGTGAGCGAGGGGAAGGAGAGGCGCGCGATGCGCTCCCCTTCCCTGGGAAATCAGCTGGGCGCTTGAGCGCGCGGCGCTTGTGGCGGCAGGGGAGATGGGGAAGAAGGGAGGCAGCAGCGTTGGGGGGAGCTGACGGGCGCCCCGGCTGTTAACAGAGGCGGACAAGCCGTGCGGCGCCCCGGGCTGCTGCACGGCTTGTCCGCCTCTAGAAACGGCCCTGGCCCAGCTCTGTGATTAGCAGACAGGATGGCAGTTTGAACAAGTAGGCCTCAAAAAGCACATAATGGTAAAAAAGAGGTGCAAGATGGAATTGTCCCTGGGCCGCCCACCCTTAGGTTGTAATAGGACATTGCGCACTTGACAAACCAGTCATTTCAGCCAGAGGGACTGCTAAACTTGTGACTGAAATGACTGGATTGTTTGGGCCCTCACAATAAGGTACAGACTGACTGATGTCATCATTCGCCATCCTAATCTTCACTCTCCTCAGTGTGTACATCCTTGGAGTCCTCATCATCACACAATATCAGTTCCTCACTGCTGGAATCCTCCATGAGCGATGTCTGTGTTGCGATGGAATTGGTGGGAAAGATCTTCCTCGTGATATTTGTAGTTCATTTTTAGGAACATCATTTTTTCAACATTTTGAGGAAGAAGCCTCCGATGACGACCACTCACAAGGTTCCCAGCGGTGCTGAACGCTCTCTCTGAGTACACACTGGAGGGTGCACAGCATAAGTAATACAAAGCCAGTCTGTACAAGGGCCTCCATATTGCCTTTTCTCTTTCCAGTATGTGAAAGGACTCTCTGACTCGCCTACAATGACGCCGTCCCGAAAATAGTCCTCCACTAACCGCTGCATGTTGACCGTCTGATGGAGTAGTCACGCTAGAGGTGTCACTGATACTGGTCAAATCACTTAGACCCGACCAGATGTCCAAAAAAGGTGTTTTTGTGGACTGCTTTTCACCCCCACTAGATGTTTTTGGAAAATGCAGTTTTTTACGGGCAGATTCGTGTGAAATTGAAGGAGCAGACATCACTTCAGCTGCCAACTTGCTCACCAGGAGCTCTTTGCATGTCGTAAGATCTGTGTCCATTGGAAAGAAAGACACAGCATAGGACTCAAACCTCGGATCAAGCACGGTTGCCAAGATGTAGTGTTCCGCTCTCAACATATTGTCAACCCGTGTATCCTGTCAAAGACAAAAAAGAACTTGATCTACAAGTCCAGTATAGTTTGCGAATGGGCCTTGTTTGATCTCCTCCTTCAAATTCGCAAGTTCATTCTCCAAAAGCCTAAATAAGGGAACCACCTGGCTCAAACTAGCAGTGTCGGCACTCACTTCACAGGTGGCTACTTCAAAGGGTGTCAGCACCTTGCACAGCAACGATATGAGTTTCCAATGTGCTGGGCTAAGGTACATCCCCCCTCCTCTCCCAAAGTCAGGGCTTGTTGTATAGCTGTGAATAGCTTTCTGCTGTTCTTCCATCCGATGAAGCATATACAGGGTGGAGTTCCACCTTGTTGGCACCTCCTGCTTCAGCTAATAGAAGGGCGGATTAAATTCCTCTTGCAGCTGCTGCAATCTCCTGCACGCTGTTGCGGAATGCCAGAAATGCCTGCAAATTTTCCGTGCAACCCACAGCATCTCTTGCACGCCCTTGTTGTTCCTTAAAAATGCCTGAACCACTAAGTTAATTGTGTGAGCAAAACAGGGGATGTGTTGGAATTCACCCAGCTGTAATGCTCTCATGATATTACTGGCGTTATCTGAAATGATAAATCCTGAGGAGAGTCCAAGTGGGGTAAGCCATGTCATTATGACATCTCTGTTTTTCCAAGAGGTTCTCAGTGGTATGCCTCTTAGTAAATCCGGTGATACATAGAGTAGCCGGCCTAGTATGAATGAGCTGGTGATTCTTGCCAGATCCTACTGCTGCTGCTGGAGGGGATTCAACCACCCAGTGGGCTGTAACAGTCATATACTCCTTGGTCTGTCCACTGCCGCTTGTCCACATATAAGTGGTCACTGGCTCCAATCCCACTTTTCAGGCCATGGATTACTTTAGACTAGACTTGATGTCCTGGTACAGCTCAGAAATGGCTTTCCGGATGAAATGGAACCAAGATGAAATCTGGTCCCGGGGACACGCAGCCTTCATTAATTGTGTGAAACCCACAGAATTGATATTGGACGTACATCCAATACTGTCATGGCTTCTGTGATCCTCTGTGCCACTGAGTGACAACTGACATACTTGTCTTTCCTAGCCAAGCACTGCTGAACAGTCAGTTGCTATTTCAAAGTAGTATAATGGGTTTTCTTGGGACATTTCTGGGTTGAAGAACTACCCCCAGCAGCAGCAGTAACAGAAGGCCTTGTGATCAAGGATTCTTCTGCAGAATCCTGGAAAGGGGAGGATTCTTCTAGCACAACAGTAGTATCAGAAGAACCGTCCATGGTCATTACAGAGGATACTGAAGTTGAGGGTGAGGGTGTTGGTAGCGGAGATCGCAAGTGGTGGGGTCCACTAAAGAGAAGGGACACATTTGATGCTGGACTTCTTGTTGATGTTAATTTTTCAGTGTCAATGTTGGAACCCTCCCTATACTTCCCATGAGCTTGCTGCAGATGATGTAATAGGGTAGATGTTCCGAGATGTTTAATGTCCTTACCTCAACTCATTTTGTTTCCACAAAGGCTATAGATGGTTTGGCAAATGTTTTCTGAATTGGTGTGAAAATAATTCCACACATAAGGTGTGCATTTGTTGGTCCTATGACCAGGCATGACAATGGCAGTCTTATCATGTTCACCAGATGGTTTCACTTGTGCCTCACTTAAACACACAACATCCTCATTCTCAATATCCAAATCTTCGGTAGTGCCATCATCTGCTACACAAGTCAACCCCTCATCCTCATGATGTAACTCGACGGGAGTGGAAGGCGGCTTCTCAGAGAGATTAGGATCACACGTAACACTCAAGGACACACTTGGATTCCCCTCAGTGCTTAGTGGTTTGGCCTGTTTTCTCACTTAGGAAAGCCGAATGACAAGGTCTTTCTTTGTCAGACGCATGAGATGCCTCACTGGCAGCTGCATATTCCCAAGCCTGAAATAGAGGGCAAGCCCTGAGTCTTTCCTTGCCACTGCATGATGTGAATGGCATTCTGGCAATTTTAATTCTTTCAGCTACAGGTGGATCAGACTTACTTTTTCTTTTTATTCCTGTTTGAGATTTTTTGTTTTAGAAACTCTTTGGGGTAACTCTCCTTGCACGGTTTGAGGATGAGCATCAGTGACGGCGTTCGTATTAGTATTATTATTATTATAGTTTTATTTATAAGGCGCCACAAGTGGTACGCAGCGCCGTACATATAGAACACATTAGAACAGTACAGGGTACACAGAACTAGACATAACACAATGAAAGCACAATTCTTAGTACACAATACAGCTGAGATATAGGGAGGTGAGTGAGAAGAGATGCAGGTATAGATTGTAGGTGAGGAAGAGAGCTGTAATTGAAATGCAAGAAGAGGGCTGTGAGAACAGTAGGGAAGAGGGCCCTGCTCTAAGGAGTTTACAATCTAGAAAGTAGTAGCACCATGTTTGTCACCATTAATGATGGCAGCAGCTGGTGCGGGAGTATTTGGTCCAAGCTGTTTGTTCTCCATTCTTAAATTAAATTTAAATAAGAGCAAAATATTTTTTTTCTGGTTTTTGAGGACAGGGCTCAAAAAAGAAAGATGAGAAAAAACGATTAGGATTTTTTAAATTAAATTATTTTGTAATGTGCAGCTTGTATAACGCTGCTTGGAGGCCCAACAATCACACACCCACTCTCTGACAGTATACACTTTCTGGGTGCAGTACACACAAAGAATGAATAAAGAAAGATGAGAAAAATCGATTAGGATTATTTAAATTAAATTGGTTTGTACAGCGCAGCTTTTACAGTATAACGCTGCTTGGACGCTGAACAATCACACATGCAACTTAATGTGTATACTATTGGGGTGCAGTATACAGAAAAAAAATAAAGAACAGCAACATTTATTTTTATATTGTACTTCTTTTTTAAGGACGGCCTTTGGATAACACTGTGTGGACCGTGGAAGCAGAACAATCACATACGCAACTTGTGGTGTATACTATATTGGGGTGCAAGAAAACAGAGAGAGGAGATACAAGAAAAAAGAGAAAATAGTCTGCGCTTCCACTTAGATGCTGCCGGGCACCTGGTAGCACCACCTACTACAAAGTATATGCCAGAAGAACAAAATAAATAGGAACCCTGCACTTCCTATTGGGGTAGATGGGATAGCTGAACGATGATAATTTCCTTTTTATAATCTCCTTCTATGACAGATAGTTCTTGTTCCTCGAGTTGGATTCTTCAATTTATTTTACCTCAAAAAGAAGATAGAGAAAATCTCATGGTGCAGATTTCCCTTAGATGTTTAACACACATATGTCATAAAGTAGCACAGAGGTGAGGGTACTCGTACCGTATATGGGCCTCTCCTTTAGGCCAAGAATTTAGGCGTAGATCGGGGGGTCACTTAATAAATCAGGAATTGGTACTTGTGAGTTATCTGGACGCCCGATTTTTTGATTGTATGCCTTAAGTTAAGGCATACAATCAGATACGATGCGATGCGATATCGCATCGCATCGCATCGCATGCGACCATCGGATGCGATGACCCGATTTTTCCATAGGAATCAATGTTAAAATGATTCCTATGGAAAAAGGGGTCCTTTTCATACCCCTACTATCCAAGTGGGCATGGAGTTGGATATAAACCTGTGGCGAGCGTAGCGAGCCACCGAGCCCGAAGCGTGGCGAGCGAAGCGAGCCCCGCGAGGGGACGGTATTCCGTGTCCCCTCGCGGGGCTCGCTACGCTCGCCACGCTTCGGGCTCGGTGGCTCGCTACGCTCGCCACAGGTTTATATCCAACTCCATGCCCACTTGGATAGTAGGGGTATGAAAAGGACCCCTTTTTCCCATTGAATTCCATGTTAAAATGGACTCAGTCCATTTTAACATTGATTCCTATGGAAAAATCGGGTCATCGCATCGCATCGCATCGCATCCGATGGTCGCATGCGATGCGATGCGATGTGCCCGATCCGACCCGATTTTGAAATCGGGCGTCCGGATAACTCACAAGTACCCAGGAATTTTTTCAAGGATCCTGTTCTTCCCAGTTATACTCATAGCGTAATCAACCAACCACTTTATTTACATAAAAATACACAGTAAAAATATAAGAACAAACAAAGCCTGGTACCGTATCTGGCCTTTCACCAAAGGCCGGTTATGGAGCGAATGGGGGGGTCAGATGTAACAACCCGGGTGGACCCCTGAATAGATTCTCCAGAAGTAGATCCTGGTGCTAGGTTTCCAGATAGGTTCCCAGGTGCCTCAAAAACACCAACGCGTTTCGACTGCAAAGTCTTCCTCAGGGTTCCTATTTCTTTTGTTATATTGGGGTGCAGTATACAGCAAAAAAATAAAGAACAGCAACATTTATTTTTATATTGTGACTTGGAAAACAATACTGAAGAACACTGTAAAGAAGAGCGCTGTAGAACATGTCACTACACCCCTGCCGCAACCAGGCGGGCAAGATAGGAACTCCGAACCGCAAAGCACTGGCAAGGAGTACTAGACCGAGCCCCTTTTAAGAGAGCTACAGTAGTCACACTCAATTGGCTGGGAAAAAACCCTGGAATGGGATTGGAGCAAACTTGGTCTCCAACATGGCTGCCCCCATAGCCGGGGACACATGTGGAACCAAGACACACCTCCACCAAGCCCTAGACCCTGCCCCCTGAGCGTCCCCAGTGCCACAAGCAGAGCAGGCGACCAGCGGGGAGTGCACCGCGCCAGAGGTGAGTCTCAGCAACAGAGGCTGCTGCTATACACACCCCATATGACCTATTCCATGAGGGCAGCAGCGTAACTATAGCACCGCAGCCCCCGCCACTGCGGGGGGGCGCTGTGCATGTGGGGGCGCCGGGGGCTGCGGTGCTATAGTTACACCCCCCCCCCCAATCCCCCGCAGTCTTACCTATCTCGCTGGTCCCGGCGGCTCCGTTCTTCTGCTGAGGACCACCACAAAATGGCCCCCCCCCATATAGCACACAGTTCTCTGAAACTGTCTGCTGTATGAGGGCGGCCATTTTGTGGTGGTCCTCAGCAGAAGAAGAACGGAGCCGCCGGGACCAGCTCGATAGGTAAGGCTGCAGGGGATTGGGGGGGGGGGGGGTTTGCATGGGCGGGGGATTGGGGGTGAGGGGCGGCGGCGGGGGGGGGGGGGGCGCCCAAAACATAGTTACGCCACTGCATGAGGGCCAAAATCCTCTCTACATGGACTTACCACTTGATATATGATTGGCATCACCTGTGGTGTAACACCTTTCTTATCAATCAAATAGTTCAACACAGGGAAGCCGAGAGAATAAAATGGTAGACTAAATTAAAAACTATGCCTAGCTAAATAAGGCTAAACTACAGAAAAGCACAAATAAATAATAACAAATAAATAATATTATATATCATATAAATATATATAACACAATTAATATATATATATCACATAATAAATAACATTCATTATATAACAAATAAATAATTATATATACATAACAAATAATAAGTAATATTATATAACAAATAAAATAATATAGTAAGTGAATAAATAAAGTTTAGAAATGAAATAAAACATAAAATATATCGTATTTGTGTTTTGAAGACAGTGTGTAGTGTGGAACATGATTCACTTTTGTGTCTAATCCTCACATTTTACCCCTAAATGAAAAACTCCACAGATTGGAATCAGCTTTTTATTGCACAATTATAAATTTTTAGGTTACGAGCTTCAAATCAAGCGAATCTTGGCATTGCACCCGGCCTGTTGTTTTTCTTCTATTTCAAACAAGCTGCAGTCATTTTTTTGGACACAAATGTGAAATTAGAAAAAAAAAAAAAACATTTTGAGAACAAAATCAGACGTTGGAGGTAAAACAACACATGGAAATGGTACTTACATATTTTTCCCAAATTTAGCAGATTTCTGGAAGTTTATCCAGACACGCCGTCTGCTTCATCTGCAGTAATGCGAGCTGGACGGTTCGCCGGGTTCCTGCACCATTACTCACCTTTCAGCACGCACTCAGCGTTTGTGTTACACAACAAGCTCTCGCAGTTTATTGTCGAGCGACAACCAAACATGTTTCTCTCGCTTTCTTCGATTGTGAAATATTTTATTTGTAAACATGTCTTCAGGGCTTTGTTCTCTGACGAGGGATCTTGGGGCTAATTCAGTTCAGCTATTTGGAGATTTTCGCTAATCTGCGCATGCATGAGCTCTGAAACTGTGACCCTGATTCAGCTAGGCTTGCTAAGCAGCGGTCGTTCGCTGTTTAGCGGGCCCTGAAATGCCGCTAAACATCCTCGACCATCGAATGATTTTTCTCCACTTTGGAAATCAGTCAGTATATGAAAACTGACTTTTAATTCCTTCAGTGATTGCCGAAGAGGTGGCGCATGCTGCCATCCGGTGACACCTGCCGCTCACCCTAGGCAGGCACCGACCCGCCTGCGTTCCCAGGAGAATGCCCCATTTTCTGTGCGCCCCCCTAATGCTGTTCGATGTCTGCCCCTGCCCCCTCTGGAGCAAAGGACTCCCAGGCTCTGCTCTTGTGCAAATACACACACGTGCATGCCCAGACCCCCAACCATCGGAACGGGCCATATTCAGCCCCTTCCGAGTGCTAAAGAATCAGGCCCTGTGACCGCAGTTTAAAGGCCGGCAGGAGGCCAAGAGGATGTGGCCATGGTTTGATTGGCACAAGGGGCCTAATTCAGTCTCAATTGTAATTTTGTGAAGACTACAACTCCCACCACTAGTATTGCGGATGTGTCGATATGGCGCCGTGCAGGCGCAGTCTGGACAATGCAGCTGTGTCTGGGTCATTCGCAGAGCAGGACGCGGTTGCTGCATGGCATCACACGCAGTCACTGCGACCCAAAATATTGTGGCCTACTGCCTTCCCAGCTGGGCTGCGCGGGCAGGGGGCTACCCTGAGCTCTGCGCTGAACAAAGAAATCTCATCTGTGTGATGGGGGGGGGGGGGGGGGGGGTTACCAGCCTGCAGGGAGACCTTGCCTTTACTGTTAGTTCTTAGAATCCAATTTAATATATATGATATCGCGGCAGTGAGAATGCCGGCGGTCAGAGGGTGATTCTAGAATACTGATTGGCCTAACCCTCTCTGCTTGCAGCCTAATGGCCACCCACATCCTGACCCTAACCCTCCCTGCTAGTGCCCAACCTCCGTACCACACCACCTAAATGTAACCCCCCCATGCAGCCTAACCATACGTTCCCCCCTAGTGCCCCCTCCCCGGCCTCACCCTAACCCGCTCCGACATATTTATGTGACATCCCAGACTTTAGCTGAGCGGCAGACACTGCTGGGTTACAGATAGTGAAACGTTTGATAAAAGCCTTTTCAGTGGAATATTTATGGTCCAAACCAGTTAGTGGATGAACAATAAGTTTTAGGACAAAGGACAGGGAGTCAGTCAGTGTGAGCTGAGGAGTGAGAATAGAGGGACACATCCAGTGATGAGAGCCCATGCTGAGGCAAAATTGTATTCCATGGCCCTCCGGCATTATGGAGCAGTATGTGGGTGCGGCCAGGAAGAGCAAGAGATTCCATATCCGCAGTGTGAGGGCAGCAGTATGCAGAGATCAGTGGAAGGAACCAGAGTGATCCCCACCTTTAGGGGTGCCCTAGAAGAATGACGAGAGGTGTGAGTCTCAGGAGAGGATGATCTAGGCGAGTGGTAGGGAACCACATGAGGTGAAAGCCCCCCCCAGAGTTGAGTCCATGAGAGATCCTGGTTAGATAGACTGCAGAGAATCCCCAGCGAGTAGGGGCAGAACGCACCAAAAAGTATCCGAGTTTGTGGCTGCCGCACTACTGGTTCCCAGAATGCACTGCTGTCCCATCATTGTTTATGCTGCAAGTGAAAGGAGGTGCTTGACTGATGTAGTCTGAGGTAACCTGTACGAATATTGGTCCTTATTTTGGTTGACTCGCAAGGCTGTGAATTTTGCCCAGACACCACCACCTGACCTCAGGGACGCCCGCCCCACCCGAACCCCCGCAGGCATGGGAGTGGATGATTTGCATAATCATCCATTTGCAGAATTGGGTGTGGGGGAGAAATTATTCAATGGTCAGTGACCATCGAATGATTTGTTCTGCGCTCGCAGGTCTGAGACACCTCTATGGTGACTTAGACCTGATGAGCATCGATAGATAAAAACATTGATGGTCATCCATTAGCTATTATGCGGCCATCGATGACTGTTTGTACTATTGCCATCAATGGCGACCGTCAATGGCGATAGCACCGATGGCGATAGCACCGATGGCCGTCCCTACCACGGAGAGTGCAGGTAGGCGGGGAGCACTCAAGGAGAAAGTGATTAGTGTTCTGAGACACCTACTTACGGTAAGCCTGGGAGGATTTTGTGTAATTCCCCTTCATTGACCACTTCAGGAGAGACTGGTGATGCTGTGGTGTAACTGACAGCGTAATTACCGGCTCAGCTGATTTACAGCACCGTGTATAGAGGACGCCCAGTAATTGCAGCGGTCGCCTGGGCGCTGATTAACTTGTGATGCAACCGTACAATGAGGATCCAGCCTATTAGTCAGGCCCAGACAAGGAACCGGGAGTATTACATCGCAGAGATAAATGTCACCTAGTTCCATAATAAACGAAAAGGACTTCTCATAGACTTCTATACAGAAAGGTCTTTTATTCTACACTTATTAAATACCAGAGTGTTGCAGGGGGACCCCCATTCTAACTGTACCCCCCCATATCCACCCAGCTGCTGACATTATGATATGGAATAGTTGTGACACAGTTGTAATGAAACATTTTCGGAAGGCATACTGTGATATATAGGCCCTTATTCTGAGTGTCCCCCAAAGTTGTGAACCCCCCCCCCCCCCGCACTCACTGATTTCCCTGCACGTATGCGTATGGGGGGGCAGTTGGGAATCCCCGCTGCCACCCGCTTCTCAACGGGGAAAAGACGCTGTGGCATGAGGGGCAGCAGCGGCAATTATGACATTTTAGCCCCGCCCCCTCTGATGTAGTTCAGGATAGGCAACCCTGAACTACATTGAGTGAAACTACATCTCTTCTTTCTCAGTCACACATGCACAAACACAGAAAGTAGCAGACAAGCTTTCAAAGCTTTTGCTTTGAGCGGGCTTACTAGTACACTATGGGCCCCATTTACCATTGATCGCATTTACAATGCGATCTGGGCGGAATATTACTGCACAGGATCACACTGTAAAATACGATCATTTAACCCCAATGTATTACCGGCCCCAGCCCTGTCCCTGCGATGCCTGGAGCCGGGGGTCTGCGCATGCGCACTGACACCCCCTCCCCCCGCGCGTGACCCCGCAGACCGCACTGCCGCTCGGGGGATGCCGCTTGGGGGATGCACCCGGTGGTGCTGCAGGGGGGGGATCGCAGTAGGGATCGGAGAGTCCTGCTGCAGCCCCCTGTGATACATAAGGGGGATACTTAATATTTGCGGTTAACCCCCGAAAATGGGTGTTTTGGGGGATTTAGCCGCAAATATTATTTGATAAATGCAGCCCACTATCTTAGCATGCAGGACAAGGGTGACAGGTTACACGGACAAAATTTTGGAAATATCTTGAAGATAACCGGAGTAATCCCAGAGAGAATGGCAACCATCCCGTACTAACCTGGGTGTCACATGTGTTGTCGACAATCACAGTGCCAACAGCCATCCACAGGTATACCATGCCAACATCCATGGTGTCGACTTGCAAAATGTCAACACTGACAAGTTGACACGCTAAAATAGTTAACACCCGATGTTATCCCAACATTTCTATTGTCAATATTTTAAGGGTGTCAATATTTTGCAGCTGTCGACATGTTGACCATGTCAACAATGTAACCTTTAACATTATTATGATTACCTGTCTAGTTTGCATTTGTTCTGTAATCACTATTTTCTTGTTCGTTGCTATTCTATGTATTGTCAGGCGCTGCGGAACCCTTGTGGCGCCATATAAATAAATGATAATAATAATATTTCTGGCGTCTATATTTTTGACTGTCAGCAATGTCACAATGGGGGGAATTTACTAAGATGGGAGTTCTGTTTCACATGTGTTGTTGCTTTGGGCAACCAATCAGATCCTGTCTCTTATCTTCTAGAAGGTGCTAAATACGAAAGTAGATTCCTATTATTTTGCCATCCCGTGTGAGCAGTGGCAGAACTCTGGGAGGCAATGGAGTCATCAGCCGCCGGGCTCCTGCTCCCAAGGGGGCACCTCTTCTCCCCTGTGAGTTTGAATCAGTTTATTGAAAGCCGTTGATATCGCATCTGTGGCTGTCTCCTCCTCCTAACAGGACCATAGATGTCACACTCTTTATTCTAAACATAATATTCATAACATACATACATGCATGCATATATTTATATAAGATGGTGTGTGTTGGTGGGGGGGGGGAGGGGGCACCAATATTTATCTTGCCTCCGGGCAACTGGGAAGAACTTACGCCACTGCGTGTGAGATAGAACTCCAAACTGACCAACCTGAACCTATGGATTGTCTGCTGAAACTACAAGTCCCAGCATGCCTTGCAACAGCTTTGCTATTAGGAGTGCTAAAATGATTGCATGGCATGCTGGGTTATGTAGTTTCATCACAGCTGGAGAGTCACAGTTTGGCCATGGCTGGTATAGGATGTGTCAGTCAATAATGCCTGGACTGTGTATTATGTTGACATCTCAGTTAGGGCCCCATTTATCAAGTAATATTTGTGGCTAAATCCCCCCAAAAACACCCATTTTGGGATTTAGCCGCAAATATTAGGTATCACCCTAATGTATCAAAGGGGGACAGCAGCAGGAATCTCCGATCCCTGCTGCGATCCCCCTGCAGCGCCGCTGAACACATCCCCCATGGTGGATGCGAAGCTGCCTGATGTATCAACATCGGGCAGTCCGGCTTCGCACCCCTGGGCTATTGCCATTCTGGGATGACGATAGCCCATTGTAGCCTACGGCTACGGGATCGCACTGCCGGCCGGGCAGTGCGGTCAGAGGGATCGGCGGGGGTCAGCGCATAACCGCGCATGCGCAGACCCCCCGGCTTCCGGGCCACCGCTTTGCAGGGTCCCTGCGCCCTCAAATTTGATGAATCCCTGTAATGTGATCGCATTTTACAATGCGATCCTGGGCGGTAATATTCCACCCATGATAAATGTGTCACATAATCTTATACATATATGTCTAGTGTCCGTGTGTAACCGAAACACTGACATCTGCTGGCAGCGAGTAAATCTACATCTCCTTCTCTCTCACACATACAGAAACACAGAGGCAATCACAAGGTAGCAGACTAGCTTTTGAAGCTTTTGCTTTGAGCGGGCTTAGCTAGTTTACTATGACAGGTGCCTATGCTGCAGTAAAAACGAAAAAAATGACATTACAAAAAATATTAAATATTAAAGAAAAACGTCTCGCAGCCAGAACTGCCGACATGTCGGCGCTTAGTAAATAGAAAGGGATTTTACATGAGAATTACAGCAGATTCAAACAGTTTTTGCCTTTGAAAAATGATTTTTAACCCCCAAATTGCAGCACTATTAGTGCTATTTTATCACTGGAATCCTCCTGCGCTTGTCCCAATCTAGCAGGTCAGCACTGCAGAAAGGCTCCACTAGAGGGCGCTATTGATGAGCAGAACTGGCTCAGTAATGATAACCCCCTGCGTGCTGTGATGCATGGCACAGAAATGGCGTCTTATATGGAACGCATGGATCAGTGTGTAAGAGCCCAGCGGTGTAATCTTACAGGCAGAGAGCTGATGGATAGACCCGCAGCCTTTATTTACTGTTACTTCTACTGACTAACCCGGCGCGGTCCTCTGGGCTTCATAATCCGCAGGCCGACATCTGTTATCCAAACTCCCCCGGAAACCGTTCACATCTGTTCCATAAAATAAATGGAGCTTATTAATTCTGTTCCCCAAATCCCTTATTACTCACACCAATCCCCCGCTTCTATCCTGAGAGGGAGCAGACCAGCATCCCAAATTTCTGCTCTGCGTCCAGCACAAACACGGTGGGTAGGGGGGCTGCAGAGTGTGGGTGTCGAGGGACGAGTACAGAATGAGCCCCTTTTTGCGTCAATTCTATCTGCGCAAATGCACAAACTGTAGCTTACAGGCCAAGATGGCGGCATCTGTAATATGCGTCATGATGGTTGCCGCGGTGCGAAATATTGGGGTTCCTGCACTAGTGACGGCGAGGTGCCAGATATGCGTTGGTAGAATGGGTGGCATTGTCTACCCCACACAATGCTGACCTGGATGTAATACTGCTGAGAAAATGGTTTGTGGGTCAGAGGTCACAGTTTGGTGCCCGTTAATATGGACATGGGCGCAGCCGCGCAGCGACCTCCAGCATGTATCACGCGGTCAGAAATGGCCGAGGAGGAAAGCAGAGGTGTAACTGACTGCGGCGGCGCAATGAGAGACGATGGTGGCTGATCAGAAAACATTGTCACCCCTTGAATTCTGGCTGAATTCTTACATTGAGCCACAAAATGATCCCACGCTGGGAAAACAAATTAGGGAAACACGAGAGCAGGCAAGAGGCCAATACCACAGCGACTAGTGCCACGTGGACACACACTCACACTCACTGTTGTGGAATGAAGCGGAAGTGCGGCGAATGGAGAACTCTGGTTTAGAATTGCCACCAGTAAATTTACTCCAGAGTTTCTGAAATACCAGGCCTGGCCATCGGTGTAGTACTCATCGATGGTAATACGTCAAATGACAATTGATGGTTGCCAACTATGCAATAGATGACCATCGATGAGGTCACCAACTGATGTTCATCCCTGTTCTTTCACTGCCTGACCTGTGGGCCAATAGGAACCTGGGGGTGGGGCTTCTCAGGTGGGGGCCAGAGCGAGGTGCTGTACCACAACACCCTTGTTCCTTCAATTGAGGAAAATCATCTGGTTCTCCCAGATTGACATCGGCCAAAAACCATCACTGATTTTGAAACATCGGAGGTCGATGCCCATCCCTATTCAAGCTGGTGTGCGCTACTGGTGCCGTCCGCATGGATCTCGCAAAGGTTACAGATTTGCATTAACCCTAATTACGGCTTTATTAGGGAACACAAAGTGCACCTTTATTTTGAGCTACATTATCTCTTTGTCATCCAGCAGGACCCTCCGTCCCCTACAGTGACACAACATAAGGACATAGGTCCGCCCCTCCCAGAATATCGGGAAGACTCCTGCAATTCAGGACTGCTGGGAGGATGGAGAGGCGATCCCAACGCACCCCACTGCATCCCACCGCACCCCAGCATGCAGCCCTCTCCGGGAACCTCCCTGGGGGTATCAGAAGTTGGTGACTATGGATAATGATTACATTTTGCCCATCATCTTACTCCTTCCCCGCTATATTTATGTATCAAGCCTTCTACAGGAAGGAGCAGTGGAGTAAATTCCCATATCAGAGTGAATCAACCAGAAGAACCCCCTTAGTCGCGCCCTCCCCTTGCAGGGAGAGAGAGAACTTACTACCGCTGCTGCCTTTCTCTCCATCCCAGCACACACTGTGCTGTGCCCTGAGCATGGGAGAAAGGCAGCTGGCCCAATAGGAGGCCTGACCACGCCTCCTTCATTGGCCACTCCCCGTATTTTACCAGGGCCCGGATGACCTGTTGGCATCCCTGGCAGTAAAGCGCGCTGAGCTTAGCAAGGGACCATACCCGTAGCACGGGGCAAGTGAAGGGAGCCATGCGAGGGAGGGTTCCATTTTGACAAGTGTCAACGTTGACACAACCTTTAAACCTTTTTCAAATGTAGATCTTTTATAAGTTGACCCTGTGCCTGTTGACATTTTGGTGTCGTCCCATTGACCCATCGGGTGGGATATGATAACATCTCCTTTCGTTATATTCCTGAGGAGAGTGCGCCCCAATAAGGAGCTGGAAGCAGAGGGACCTGTTTCTGGATTTGGCGTCGGCACTTGGCGTCGGCACTTGGCGTCGGCACTTGCTGGCAGCTGCATCACTGACAGATCCTTCTCTGAAGGGGTAGGGGTCATTGGGTAGATCAAACAAAGTTTGACATAAATTGGGTTGACCACTGAAGGTCGACATGCCTTAGGTTGACATGAATGGGAGGTCGACACAAGCATTAGGTCGACAATGGCTGGGTCAAAAGGTCGACATGGGTTTTCCACTTTTTTTGTCCCTAATGTCGATATGGTCGACATGGTCTTTGTATTGCAATGCTTCGGGCACGGTATTATGCCGTAGTGAATGGTAGGGCATGAAATACCGCCTGTCGGCACATGTCGGCTCAAACACCAGTGAAACCCATGTCGACCTTTTGACTGTTGACCTAACCATTGTCGAACTAATGCTTGTGTCGACCTTCCATCCATGTCGATCTAAGGCATGTCGACCTATTTGAGGTGTTCACCCAACAACCATATACCCTCTGAAGGTCTACCCAACACAATAGCCCAGTGGCAGCCAGAGCTACCAACAGGTCACCTGTCTGCTGCACAGGTGCGCTCATTACTCGCTGACACATTGTAAGTGATCCACAGGTGGTTCTGTGAGGAGACCTGGAAAACCTGCACTGTTGGTAGCTCTCGGGGACTGGAGTTGGCTGCCCCAGCAATAGCCCACAGGCTACAATGTTAGCGGCTGGGCCTACGCTCTGCATTCTGGATCTTGGTCAATTCAAAAGCGAAGAAGCTGCAATATACAGCTGTAATAATCCTCTCCCAATACAATAGCGTGTGGGCGTGGCCTAGTCGCCAGTGATGTATGTAACAATAGTGTGTGGGCGTGGCCTAGTCGCCAGTGATGTATGTAACAATAGTGTGTGGGCGTGGCCTAGTCGCCAGTGATGTATGTAACAATAGTGTGTGGGCGTGGCCTAGTCGCCAGTGATGTATGTAACAATAGCGTGTGGGCGTGGCCTAGTCGCCAGTGATGTATGTAACAATAGTGTGTGGGCGTGGCCTAGTCGCCAGTGATGTATGTAACAATAGCGTGTGGGCGTGGCCTAGTCGCCAGTGATGTATGTAACAATAGCGTGTGGGCGTGGCCTAGTCGCCAGTGATGTATGTAACAATAGCGTGTGGGCGTGGCCTAGTCGCCAGTGATGTATGTAACAATAGCGTGTGGGCGTGGCCTAGTCGCCAGTGATGTATGTAACAATAGCGTGTGGGCGTGGCCTAGTCGCCAGTGATGTATGTAACAATAGCGTGTGGGCGTGGCCTAGTCGCCAGTGATGTATGTAACAATAGCGTGTGGGCGTGGCCTAGTCGCCAGTGATGTATGTAACAATAGCGTGTGGGCGTGGCCTAGTCGCCAGTGATGTATGTAACAATAGCGTGTGGGCGTGGCCTAGTCGCCAGTGATGTATGTAACAATAGCGTGTGGGCGTGGCCTAGTCGCCAGTGATGTATGTAACAATAGCGTGTGGGCGTGGCCTAGTCGCCAGTGATGTATGTAACAATAGCGTGTGGGCGTGGCCTAGTCGCCAGTGATGTATGTAACAATAGTGTGTAGGCGTGGCCTAGTCGCCAGTGATGTATGTAACAATAGCGGATGCTGTACATGACATCATAAGTGCTCAGGTCCTGACAGGGCTGAAACAATGGCACAACGCCTGTAAAAGTGTCCAGATAAAACCCTTTGGGGTCGCTCACAAGGAGAAGGGCAGCAGAAAGTACATACTTTTCCCGGGGACTCAGTAAAAACCGAACCCGGACAATACCCCGCAATGCCGGACCGGACACTACAAGCACCGTAATGAAGAGTTTCATGACCTATGTGGTGTCCCGTCGGGGGTGTCGGGTCCCTGTGATAGCTTTCACCAGGGACATGGGGAAGGGGAGATTATGGTTCCGGCTATTATAACATCCCCGGACGATGCAGGGGCGCTGTATTCTCCCCCTTCTCCTCTCCCTGGTGACAGGTGTCAGAGCAGCCCCACCGGATGGGACACCACTGGCAATGCACCCCCCCCCCCCCAGACCCCCCAAGACCCCGGACCGCCGGAACGGACATCAAAATCTGCAGTCCGGAGCTTCTAGTGTCTGGTCCGGGGGGGGGGGGGGTGTCCCGTCCGGGGGGTGTCTTGTCCGGGGGGGTCCCTGTGATAGCTATCACCAGGTACACAGGGAAAGGGAGATTACAGTCTCCCCGTGTGGTCCGGACCGTCCGGTTTTTGCTACATGCCCGGACCATACAGGGAGGCTTTATTCTCCCCCTCCTCCTCTCCATGGTGACAGGTGTCACAGGCAGCCCCCCGTACGGGACACCCTCGGACAGGACACCCCCCGGACTGGACGCTACAAGCTTCAAAATGCAGATTTTGATGTCTGGTCCGGTGGTCTGGGGATCTTGTCCTGGTCCGGTTTTTACCCATACCCATTCCGGCGTTCCGTGGTACTGTCCTGTCTGGAATTTACCCATACCCGGTCCGGCATTCCGTGGTACTGTCCGGTCTGGAATTTACCCATACCCGGTCCGGCGTTCCGTGGTACTGTCCGGTTCTGGAAGTTACCCGTACCCCTTTGTCCGAGCTCAAAACAAATTAGCAAAATGAATTGTAGCAGTTTTTGATCTCATGAAGATTCCGGGATGATTGACGTCTATTCGGGGGAAACTCCCAACTCGCTGCTGTGACTCAGGCCTGTGGGTGACGGAATCTGTCAGACCGCCGCTGATGTATCACACAATGGGCTGATGTAACACACAATGGGCTGATGTAACACACAATGGGCTGATGTACCACACAATGCTAATGTAACACACAATGCTAATGTAACACAAAATGGGCTGATGTAACACACAATGGGCTAATGTAACACACAATGGGCTGATGGAACACACAATGGGCTGATGTATCACACAATGGGCTGATGGAACACACAATGGGCTGATGGAACACACAATGGGCTGATGTAACACACAATGGGCTAATGTAACACACAATGGGCTGATGGAACACACAATGGGCTGATGGAACACACAATGGGCTGATGGAACACACAATGGGCTAATGTAACACACAATGGGCTAATGGAACACACAATGGGCTGATGGAACACACAATGGGCTGATGGAACACACAATGGGCTGATGGAACACACAATGGGCTGATGTACTACACAATGGGCTGATGTACTACACAATGGGCTAATGTAACACACAATGGGCTGATGTAACACACAATGGGCTGATGTAACACACAATGGGCTGATATAACACACAATGGGCTGATGTAACACACAATGGGCTAATGTAACACACAATGGGCTGATATAACACACAATGGGCTGATGTAACACACAATGGGCTGATGTAACACACAATGCTAATGTAACACACAATGCTAATGTAACACACAATGGGCTGATATAACACACAATGCTGATGTAACACACAATGGGCTGATGGAACACACAATGGGCTGATGGAACACACAATGGGCTAATGTAACACACAATGGGCTGATGGAACAACCTGATGCACTGAACACTTTTGAATTGTTCCTCTTATTTCTGATTTGTGACGTAACAGACAGAACTAATGGAACCACATTCTGCAGACACAGCAGCTATTTGTGCTTCTAGACATCACCGTTGTGATTGTGGGCTCTCTTTTATTTGAGCCTTTCCTTAGAGGCATCCAGACCAGTGATGTCACTTTTACCTTGTGATCGTGATGTCACATACACCCTATGATCTGACAGGAGCATTTTGGACCAGCACATAGAATTGCTGCTGTCACCAGTCCTGATTTGTATTTGTAAGCAAACCCGATGGCATACTTACTAAACCGATGTTATGGGGTCTGCACCTGAGCAGAACAGGTCCTGCGTGGTAGCTCTCAGTCCCCCCTTAGCCGTGTCTACCCCGTTTCGTAGGCCCAGGGTCACAGACCCCTAGACCTGGCTAATCCGCTCTGACACCCATGATGAGAAATCTTCATCTTACACAGATCGTGATTGGTGATCCCTGTATGCAAATCCTCCGGATCTAAAGGTGACCATTGCAGGAATTAGGGCTCGATACTATAAATAGGCCCCAAAATTAAATACAATTGGGAATTTCATTCCCATCAGTCCATAAATCAGGATAATATTCCTGTTTTGGGGGAATATTGATACAAAGATAATTTATTGCAGACAAATGAGTTCTGTACTGTAAGAAGGTTTTCACTGCTGCTTTATTTAGAACCCTTCTGGGAAATAAGGGGTTACACTGTGCGGCGCTCAGTACAGATACCACCCCACTCAGCGTCACACCCAACTAATATTGACTTCCACAGGCATCTGATTACATGGGTGGGAAGGGGCCAAGAGCGACACCTGTTCTATGATCACCTGAGTGCTAGCAACCCCCTACACACACACACACACACACACACACATACATACAAACATACACACACACTTTTTATAAAGCTCACAGAGGTAAAACATATTATCATTACTCTAATGGGCATATTTAATTGGGTGCACATCTTCCATCTAAAAAATTAAAGCTGCCCACACACTAGAAAGATCTGCGATCGTAAGATGTGCGCATAAATTAGCCTTAAAAGCTTTGGTCCGTCCTGGATAAAAGATTTCAGGCACGCGCACAACTTCACCAAAGATTTATCTTAAGATCCCGTGTGTATTCCTATGGATCTTTTACTAAATCTTCTGATCTTTCATGCAGCGCGTACAGTAAGATCAGAAGATTTAGCAAAAGATCCACGGGAGCGTGCATCGGACCGATACCGGAAATCGGCCAAAAAAATCGTTCTAGTGTGTGGGCGCCTTAACACTTCTTGCGAGACCACTGTCCTATTGCAATGTGTGTGTGTGCGTCATGTATGTGTGCGTCATGTATGTGTGCGTCATGTATGTGTGCGTCATTGCCGCGCTATTCAGCAGGACAGAAAACTGGTCGCAAATTTTTTTTGCCCTAAACCTAATGGAAATTTCAACATTTTCTGTATCACAACCTGTGTTAATGGCCCTTATTCTGGTCGCATGGCCGCGCGCGTTCACACAGGGCGGTGATGCGTCCCATTAGCATATGGGAATGTCCAGCATTTTATGGGAGTTAATGGGCCGATGACGCTGGTGCGCGGGGCGGATGTCAGCTTCCCGCCCACTTCCTTCAGAGTGCACACGCACATCTAAGTGACACATGCGCAGTCAGTGTGCCTCAGCTCCCGATGCTCAGCGCCATTAATCATTGTCACATTAGCAGATAGGTGAAGCTGCAGCACTACCCCACTCCCATGCACAAAACCTTTAGCTAAAAAAAAATAATGTTTTCTTTTAAAAATACATGCCAACCACAAGGGGTCCTAGATAGAGGGGGGCCCTGCGCTCGTCGGGGTGGCCTAGAGAGCAGGTCTGGGTACTTGTTTCCTAGCACGGCCACAATCTTGTGGATCGTGTACCTTTAAGTTAAGGTACACGATCCACACGATGGACCCGATTTCCTTTGAAATCAGGTCCATTTTGCCGGCTAAGGCACAATATCGGGGGCATCGCGTCGGTCGGGACCATTAACATTGGTCCCGACGCGACCGACGCGATGCCCCCGATTTTTCCATAGGCTTCAATGTTAAAAAATATTTTAACATTGAAATCGTGAGGATCGTGTCGGGAAAGGTAAAATATCGGGGGCATCGCGTCGGTCGGGACCATTAACATTGGTCCCGACGCGACCGACGCAATGCCCCCGATTTTTCCATAGGCTTCAATGTTAAAATATTTTTTAACATTGAAATCGTGAGAAAATGTGAAAAATGTGAAATGGGCCAATATGACCCATTTCACATTATAGATGTCCCCGTCGTCACCCCACGATAGGCGCCAACCCGAAGCGTGGCGAGCGCAGCGGTGCGCGTCCTCCGACCTTTTCATTCCCCTACTATCCACGTCGGCGTGGAGTTGAGAATAGAATAGTGTGGCGAGCGCAGCGAGCCACCGAGCCCGAAGCGTGGCGAGCGCAGCGTGCCCCGCGAGGGGACGCGTATACGCGTCACCTCGCGGGGCTCGCTGCGCTCGCCACGCTTCGGGCTCGGTGGCTCGCTGCGCTCGCCACACTATTCTATTCTCAACTCCACGCCGACGTGGATAGTAGGGGAATGAAAAGGTCGGAGGACGCGCACCGCCGCCCCTCGTGGGCTCGCTGCGCTCGCCACGCTTCGGGTTGGCGTCTATCGTGGGGTGGGGTTTACGCCGTTAAATTTGGGGGGTTGGGAATATTTTACATTGAATCCAATGTAAAATCGGGTCCCAGGGACCCGATTTACATTTCATTCAATCAAAAAATCGGGTCGGTCGCGTCGATCGCATCGCATGCGACCAAATCGCATGCGATGCGATCGACGCGATTTTTCCGACACGACCACCCCGATGTAAATCGGGGTGGCCGTGCTAGGAAACAAGTACCCAGGTCTGAATTATCCCCTAAGTTGTTCTGGTGCAGGAATTGTAACCATCATCTCTCTACACTGTTTAGCTTCTGCCTTCCCTCCTTATTACATGCAGCAGGCTGCCACCTAGTGGTCACTTAGGGAGGGGCAGCAGATAAGATTTCTCAGCCAGATAGAATGTCATTGTTTTGTTGTGTCCATTGGATACATTAATGGAAGTGTTGCTTTATTTTTGCTCAGTATTTCCCATCAGAGCGGATGATTTCACCAAGAAATACCAATTATTGCTAACATTTATTTATAAGGTTTCACCGATTATACGCAGAGTTATACTAAGTAAACATTAACAGGCAGTGGCGTATTTATAATAGATGTAGTGTGCGTGGAGCATAAGGCCCCTGAGTCCCAGGGGGGCCCACACCGTGCATGCTGCAACATTTTATCTAATACTTACCATCTGGTCTGGTCCGCTAGTCCAGCGGCGGTGGCAGGAGCACAGCGGAGTCTGAATACATGTCTGAATACAGTCTGAGCATGGCGCAGTCTGGCCACAGCAGAATCTGAGCACAGCATAGTCTAAGCACAGTGGAGTCCGAGCACAGAGTAGTCTGACCACAGCGGAGTCTGACCACAGCGGAGTCTGAGCACAGTGGAGTCTGAGCACAGTGGAGTCTGAGCACAGCGGAGTCTGAATACAGCGGAGTCTGAGCACAGCGCAGTCTGGCCACAGCAGAGTCTGAGCACAGCAGTGTCTGAGCACAGCGGAGTCTGAGCACAGCATAGTCTAAGCACAGTGGTATCTGAGCACAGTGGAGTCTGAGCACAGAGGAGTCTGACCACAGCAGAGTCTGAATACAGCGGAGTCTGAGCACAGCATAGTCTAAGCACAGTGGAGTCCGAGCACAGAGTAGTCTGACCACAGCGGAGTCTGACCACAGCAGAGTCTGAGCACAGTGGAGTCTGAGCACAGCGGAGTCTGAATACAGCGGAGTCTGAGCACAGCGCAGTCTGGCCACAGCAGAGTCTGAGCACAGCAGTGTCTGAGCACAGCGGAGTCTGAGCACAGCGTAGTCTAAGCACAGTGGTATCTGAGCACAGTGGAGTCTGAGCACAGAGGAGTCTGACCACAGAAGAGTCTGACCACAGCGGAGTCTGAATACAGCGGAGTCTGAGCACGGCGCAGTCTGAGCACAGCAGATTCTGAGCACAGCGGAGTCTGAGCACAGCGGAGTCTGAGCTTAGCAGATTCTGAGCACAGCCGTGTCTGAGCACAGCAGAGTCTGAGCACAGCGGAGTCTGAGCACAGTGGTGTCTGAGCACAGTGGAGTCTCAGCACAGAGGAGTCTGACCACAGCAGAGTCTGAGCACAGTGGAGTCTGAGCACAGCGGAGTCTGACCACAGCGGAGTCTGACCACAGCAGAGTCTGACCACAGCAGAGTCTGGCCACAGCAGAGTTTGAGCACAGCGGAGTCTGACCACAGTGGAGTCTGTTCAGCATCCACAACACTGCGCTGCTGTTGGCAATAGTGATATGTAAATCGCCGGAAAAATGACCGCCACTCCATATTCCTAGAGATTCGCAAATGCGCATCGAGTCTGAGTGCCCTAGTGCTTAGATGGTGGGTGGGAGCTGCTCCCAGCAGAGAGGAAGGGGGTCCTGCCAGAGGAGGCTGCACATGGGCCTTCTCCTCTCTTATAACGTCCCCGGTAACAGGGTATCAGAGGATTTACTACATACTGTAAATCCCAGAGAGAATTGTGGATGGTGATGGGGCGGGGCTGGACCAGTTTCATAATGAGACCCCACCCCCTTGTGGTAATATGCAGCTATTTATCCAGATTTGACTTCACCACAAACTTCTCATCAACAACTGGATCCGTCCACCAAGACATTACTTTACACCAGGCCCTACTCATCCTACCCACTCTCTTCTCAGCCATCCCCCCATCGTTCTTGTCAATCCTCTGGTCTTTCTCCAATGATCCTATGTTCTTCTGTCTCCTCCATTCCCTCTTGTATACGTATGTCCATAACCATCTACTCCATCACGTCAACCTTCCCTTCTCATTGGGTTGTGTCACCTCTGCATTCGAGTGTGTACTTGTTGCTTTCATTGTTGAAGAAAAAAACACAATTGCTTCTGATTCTCTAATCCCTGCCCCAATTACTCCTCCATTTCCCCAAGCTTCTAAAGCATATTGTCTATAACTATCTTACCACCTTTATCCCCACTCCCTGCCTGACCCATTTCAGTCTGGCTTTCATCCTCTTTATTAAAAAATCTTACTTCGATGGTCTGTACGATGCTTTTTCCTGGAGGTCCTTCTACATATTGTGCATCTCTTTTCCTGTCTCTTACCATGTCTCCACCACTATCCCAGATGGTGTCCCCTAGGACCTCACCTATTAGGTGTTAGGGCCACCAATATCCATGCTGGTGATAATCATATCTACCTCCGAGTCCTCAGCTTTCCTCTCTTCCACTGTTATGTCTCCAGCTGTCTCTGCTATTTCCTCCTGTGGCATGCTTACAGGACATTTAAAGGACCTTGGGCTGATCTACCCAGAATGGACACTATTAACCTGGATGCTTGGATAGTAGCACCATGTCTTCAGACATGGCTCATAGCCCTCTAAGTTACCACAGGGCAAGACTGGTAGAGTGCAAGGAGAAGATGGAATGAACTTACAACTATTCCTGATTGAAAAAGCTGCCGTCTCGGGACACTGCCGGCCACGGATTGGGGGCGGGACCGGGAGGGTCCCACAAAAACCGGGACTGTTGGGAGGTATGCTTCATTCAGTGAATAGCCCTAATAGCGATTGATCACTTGCGGGTATGGGTAAAAATTACTATATTTATTCTGTAATTTGTGGCAGAAATAAGTTGGTTTTATCATAACTGTGTCTGGTTGTATATCTAAGCGCCCCACATATTCTTTCCATTTATGTTAAAGTTTTGGAGGTGGCAATACTCCATCGTGGTGGCCTCTGTGTTTTACACACTAGCAGTCCCTAGCGCTGAAGACATATTTCTAGAATCTTGATGGAGACACCGGAACATAAAGTAGACTCAGGGATCACCAGGAAACTATTTTAGGGAGAATAGAAAATGCTCTGGCAGGAAATGCCAAAACTTGGAATTTTAAGTAGGGTGCCAAAACTCTAGAAGTTCAGTGTTTGGTCTTATTCAATAATATGAATTGGGGCTGGCACTGATCCCCACACAGCTGCCAAACTAAGGGATAATCAGTTGACACCAGCCTGGCCAAAGCCTCACTGGACCCCTGGTGAAATCAAAGCTGTCTGACATGGCCACCTACTTCTGACAGTGACCTCAGTAGTAAAGGTTGATTTTGCGCTCTAAATGATTACAGCTTTAAAAATATGTCCATTCTCAGACAAACTCCCTCGCCTCTGACTTCTCGTCCCCTATTACATTTATACCATAATAGATAATACAGTATCTGTCTCACAGTTTTATGGCATAGCCGGAAGGTAATTTGAAGATCAAATTGTAGGAAATACAGAGGACCATTGAGGCTGGTGGGAACTCATGCAGTAATATGTCTGAAAGGAAAAGAAGCTTTTGTGATCTTGGTTGATGGTCACCAGAGCACCTTCAAGAAGGTTCGCCCATTCCTTAAGTCAAGTGTATTCCCAACAGTTCTGTGTCCAATGGCCAAACAAGCATAAATAGAGACTGGGGCAAATTTCTGAAATTGAAAAGATCCATCCTGCTCCTCTCCTGAAACCTTGGGAGCTATGGAGTAGATAATCCAATCTTATGCTTGTCAGACTGTGATTAATACCTTGTTGTTCCATTGAAGCTCAGAGAACCGGTTACGGAACAATTATTACATATTACTTCACAATTTGGGAACCCTGGTGTAAATGAAGTGGAAGAGTGAGTGGCCTGGCTCACTAAAAATCATTTGGAATGCAGGCATAACATTGGGATAATCCTGCAAGTTGGGTTGGATTTATCCTACAAAGAAGAAACTCAAGCAGGTTCTGGATGAGATATAAGAAAGGTTATGTATACCACATTCATTATATTGGTGGGAATATTTCCAAATTCTTATACTCAAACTGAATTGCACAATATGTCTTTTGATCTCTATAAAATAATTCACAGGGTTGGACTGGCCCAAAGGGGTACAGGAGAAACCTTCGGTGGGCTCCACTAGCGGAGAGGCCCACCTCATCCTCTAGGAATCAGGTTCCAGACTGTGCACTTCAAATATAAGTTTTTTTTTTTTTTCTAAGTGCATTGCTTTTAATAATCTGATACAATATAATGCATTTACTAGCATATTTACTTTATATATTTATAAAATTCCCCAGTCGACGCTGTTCACATGTCTTTCTTGGAGACATAAAGGAATCAGAAGGACCTGGTGGAGATGGAGATGATTGATTGGTAAAGAACACTGGAGAGTATCCATGCAGGTGGACAGATGTTGCATCTGAGCTGCTTCCTGACTTCCCACCAGAAATTGTACTGGATCCATTGCTTGATAGGTTTTCTCATAAAGATCTATATACTGTATGGCAAGAATTTACTATCATGCTCACAGGGATTTTAAAGGATCTTGGACTGATCAACCTCAATGTATCACTACTAATCTGGAGGCCCGTAGTCTATGGGACTACAAAACAAGATGGACATGGTCAGGAGTCCACAGGTTACAGCCATTCAATGCCTGGTAGGGAACAAGAAGACAGACTTCTTGGGGAGACTGACTGATCAGAATGCCAGTTACATAGCAGAAACTCACATGGGGTATAGCAATAGTTCTGAGAGGCTGAGATATACTCTGGGCAGTATTCAATGAGGATAATTCGCCCTGTTTCACAGCGAATTTGTGCTATTTTCGCATTGGAAGGTGATTTTTTTGGGTCAGAAAGCGAATCACCCTATTCAACGTGCACTTCTCGCCGTCTTTCTAAGTGATTTTCGCCGCGTGTCGCCGTGTAGAAAATCGCCATCTTTTCATGGTGAAGTGGAAAGTGAACTTTTAAAATAAAGTTGTTGTTGTTTTACATTTGTTGTAAAAAAATCGGGAATTTTATTTTGAGAAGGGGCATGCTATTTGTATTCATGTGCTTATAGCACATGAGAATATATTTAATTTAAAAATATATATTTTTTTTTTACACAGAGCAGCCAGCAGGGGGCCGGGAGCAGAGATCCGCTCATTAGATATTCATATATTCACTGCACCCGATCATTACATATGCACGATCGGGTGCAGTGAATACCTGGTCCCCTGCTGGCTCTCCCGGGGGGCAGCCTGGGTCCCGGGAAGCCCACCTCCCCCCACATACGTTCTGGGGCAGGCAGGGAGACTTCCATCTCCCTGCCTGCCACCATCCTCAGGCTCCCTGCGGCGTGAATAGGGGGGACAGCGAGGCTCCGGAACACGGCGGGCAGTGGCGACTGTGCAGCGAATCCTATACAGGATTCGCTGCACGCCGTGAATATTCTCATTGAATACGGCCCTCTGAGGCATGAGGCAGTACCAGAAAGGACTAGAGCTGCAGACAGTATAGCTTGCCGTCAGTTATGGTTCTAAACCAAAACAGATAGTCGCCAATGGACAACAATGTTATTTTGATGTCTAAAAAGAAACTGTTTATCATCCGTCGGGATTCCGCTTCACTTGAAACCAGACATTGGTGTTTGTCATTCTGCTGCTGTAAATGCCGGGGTTTTGATCTTACGTTCAAAGCTGACAGCTAATAGAGGTTACAAAATGACAGCAAACCCGCCCAAACAGAAGCACCGCACAGATCCCTACGATTAACTGATAACAAGGAAATAATTGACTGTTTGAAAAAATATTGCGCGAAGCTCTCCGACAAAACCGTAACCATCCCCGGACCTCTCATTTTGGGCAGATAATGTTAAATTGGAGAATGAAACTGTGCAAGGTTCCCCCTATTCTCCAATAACCAGAAACATGCTGAATCAGCAGGGCAGTCAATAATATAGCAGGAGGACACAATGTCATGGTGCCCCTTACCATATTGGCAACCAAACTGGCCAGTCCAGGCCTGGAGTTCCATAAGAAGTCAGAACACACACACACACAAAATAGGGGAGGGGTCACCTTATAAAGAAATCACCAGGCCCTAGATGAAAGCCATTCTCCATACCCCCTGGTAGTTGTGGGTGCGGTTTATGATAAATATATTGCTTATTCATTAGGAAGAAAACTAAGTTATTTTGATTTAAACATAGTCGATTAAACACATATGTATCTCTGTTATAAGCTGCCACAGCAACTCATGGTTCTTGGATGTTATTAGGCAACCAGACATATGCCATGACAGCAGCTTAGGGGTTCAGTTCTGGTAGGTGCTACAGCAGGTAACTGGGACTCTGGGCAGCCCTGGTGAATCCTTGTCTCAGCTGTTACCTTGCAGCTGGGTTGCTTGCAGTATGTACAGCTTTCCAGCTGCATCTAATAGTGTAAATGGGGTCTTGTCTGTCTGGCTCTTGTTTGATTTGCCCCTTCTCATGTAAAAAGGCAGCCAGCTCTGCTCTATAGTTGCCAGTGATTGTTTCGGCTGCAGATCCTGCTTGGGTAAATTTCTACATGGCTCTGCCCTGTGCTAAGAAGCCCTAATCTGCTACTAGTTTTTTTTTAATGCCATTACCCCATTGGTGGCCATGGGATCCCTGTCCAGTAAGGAGACCTCTGTCCCACCTCCTGTAAGTTTATTTTATTATCCTTCCATTCCAGCTATTACCGAGTGATGACCTTGTATAAGCCCCTACTGTTCTGAGTATAAGACCTGGTAGCATCCTAAGTACTGGTGAATGTGTTGTACAATGGGTGACAGTTATTCACAAAAGACCTCACTAGCGTAATTCTATGAGTCTTATATAATTGCTTGGGTATTTCATAGCAAATAGTTATTTAGTTATTCAAAGGCTTAATTAACATTTTATTACCTGTGTCCAGGGCCACCAACAAGGTGTAGTACTGGTACTGATGTACTGTGGGTTGCAGTGCGCGCCAATTATATCGCCTGAGAATTGATCCAGGGCAGACAACTGTATGTGAGAAAAAGCAGTATGCTGTCAGGATCATCAGTGCTCTGCAGGCTCCCAAGCTGGATTACAGGCAATGTGCAGAGTGCCACCATAAGTATGGTAAGATCTATCTACCAAATGCATCTATCACTTTTGGAAGTCTATTGTCTTTTTTGTTGTTGCCAGCAGTAAGTTTGTGCAAAGCGAGGCAGTGACATGAGCAACAGATCATTGGAGCTGAGACACACCGACAAATGTACCAAGGGGAAACTTCCTCTCAGATCCAGGCATGGCTGCCATCATTGGGACCAGCATTGCTGAGCTGTGCTTCACACTGCCACCAAAGAGCTGCTGTGATTATGTCTCTTCTCTACTCCCAGATGAGACTCTGCTTATTCTTCCCAACACCTTTCTTTGCTGTACACGATAAATGTGCTTCTCCTCCAGTCTCTGCACCATCCTCTCCTATCTACTATATCTGTTCTTCTAGTCTCCACCCTTCCTCTCCCTTATGTCTGTTCTTCTTTTTCCTTTCTCCAGTTTCCTCGGGTGCCGGATGGGTTCCCGACAGTCGGGATCCCGACAGTCATTTACCCGACGTCGGCATCCCGACTGTCAAAACGCCGGCAGCCGGGTGACCGACGGCCACCCGCTATTTTCCCTCGTGGGGGTCCATGACCCCCATAGAGGGAGAATAGAATAAGTGGCTCGCGTGGCGAGCGCAGCGAGCCCGCAAGGGGCTTTTTTGCACTCGCCATGCTGTCTGACTCTGGGCAGTCGGGATCCCAACGTCGGGATAATGACTGTCGGGATCCCGACTGTCGGAGTCCCATACCACACCAGTTTCCTCTCCTCTCTCCTATGTCTGCTATTCTCCTCCCTTAGTGTTTGCCACTTCCTCTCCATTATGTCTATTGTTTTTTCTGTAGTTTCCTCCCCTTTTCTCCTCTAACATATGACTGTTCTTCTCTTCCCCTTTTTCCTCACCCCTATTTCTTTTCTTCTCCTCCCTTAGTGACTGCCCCTTCTTCTCCCTTATGTCTGTTCTTCTACTACCCTAGATTCATCCACTTCTTCTCTCCTATATATGTACTTCTCTTCTATTCTCCTCCCCTTCCTCTCCGCTATCCAGGGGCGGATCCAGGATAAAATGACAGGGGGGGCACCATGATAAAAGAAGGTTTAGGTGGGGGAGGGGCAGTGTTAGTGGTGCCAGTGTACATGCTAAGAGAGCGGCAGAGAGAGGGTGGCAATGGGATTAAAAATAGGCCCTGGCATTTAAAGTACGCAGGCCCACCATGGTGACAAAAGTGAAGGATGTAGTTGTGCGCGCGCTGGAAAAGGGGGTGTGGCCACTCAACAGGGGGTACCTTGTACAACACCATATACAACTTCTACACATTATGCAACAAAAAGCTTGACCCCATTATACTTGCCCCTTACACATGATGCCAAATGGAATGAACCAAAATTCAAACAATGCCACATGGATTGTGTCAAAATTCACATAATGACACACGGATTGAGCCAAAATTCACATAATGCCAAATGGATTGAGCCAAAATTCACATAATGCCACACGGATTGAGACAAATTCATAAGATGCCATATGGATTGAGCCAAAATTCACATAATGCCACACGGATTGAGCCAAATTCATAATTTGGTGGGTGGGGTGTATTAATACCATGTGGGTGGGGTGTAGTAATACCATGTGGGTGGGGTGTAGTAATACCATGTGGGTGCAGTGTAGTAATAATTTGTGGGCGGGGTGTAGTAATACTATGTGGGTGGGGTGTACTGATACCATGTGCGTGGGGTGGTAGTTATACCATGTGGGTGCAGAGTAGTAATACTTTGTGTGTGGCATGTAGTATTACTATGTGGGTGGGGTGCAGTAATACTATGTGGGCTGGTTGTAGTAATACTATGTGGGCGGGGTGTATTCATACCATGTGGGTGGGGTGTAGTTATACCATGTGGGTGCAGGGTAGTAATACTTTGTGTGTGGGGTGCAGTAATACTATGTGGGTGTGTGTAGTAATACTTTGTGGGTGTGTGTATTAAATACTATGTGGGCACGGGTGTAGTAATACTATGTGGGTGGGGTGTAGTAATACTATGTGGGTAGGATGTAGTAATACTATGTGGGTGGGGTGTAGTAATACTATGTGGGTAGGATGTAGTAATACTATTATGTGGGCTGGTGTAGTAATACTATGTGGTTGGATGTGTAGTAATACTGTGTGGTTGTCATGTAACAATACTATGTGGGAGCGGTGTAGTAATACTATGTGGGTGGGGTGTATTGATACCATGTGCGTGGGGTGTAGTTATACCATGTGGGTGCAGAGTAGTAATACTTTGTGTGTGGCATGTAGTATTACTATGTGGGTGGGGTGCAGTAATACTATGTGGGCTGGTTGTAGTAATACTATGTGGGCGGGGTGTATTCATATCATGTGGGTGGGGTGTGGTAATACTATGTGGGTGGGGTGTATTGATACCATGTGCGTGGGGTGGTAGTTATACCATGTGGGTGCAGAGTAGTAATACTTTGTGTGTGGCATGTAGTATTACTATGTGGGTGGGGTGCAGTAATACTATGTGGGCTGGTTGTAGTAATACTATGTGGGCGGGGTGTATTCATATCATGTGGGTGGGGTGTAGTTATACCATGTGGGTGCAGGGTAGTAATACTTTGTGTGTGGGGTGCAGTAATACTATGTGGGTGTGTGTAGTAATACTTTGTGGGTGTGTGTATTAAATACTATGTGGGCACGGGTGTAGTAATACTATGTGGGTGGGGTGTAGTAAAACTATGTGGGTAGGATGTAGTAATACTATTATGTGGGCTGGTGTAGTAATACTATGTGGTTGGATGTGTAGTAATACTATGTGGTTGAATGTGTAGTAATACTGTGTGGTTGTCATGTAGCAATACTATGTGGGAGCGGTGTAGTAATACTATTTGGGGAATTTACTAAGAATACGAATGCAAAAAGTTGAATTCGTATTCTTAATACGAATGGCTATGACTGCATACGTCGTATGCCAAGTCGTATTCCGGAGGGGGATTTACAAAGCAGTCAAATACGACTGCTTTGTAACCCTCCGATGTCGTATTAATTCGTATTAACGGCCAATCAAAAGCCGCGCTAAGCGGCCAATAGAATCATTCTGATGAGAGGCGCGGAGGATGAAGGATCTCCGCGCCTCTCAGTCTGATGCGGGGAGCCGATGGAGTCGCCGGCAGCTTGAAGAGGCTGGAAGAACACCAGGACTACGGCGGATCAAGACTTCAGATCTTCCATGGAGGACCTGGGTGAGTAGGATTTCCTTCCACAGGTCCCCCATGGATTTCTTCGGACCCGGATGGACGCCGCCGACACAGACGCCGCCGACATGGAGCTGACCGGCGACATGGAGCAGGACAAGGCACCGGACCAAGACCCAGGGCCCTACCTACGGGCTCAAGATAGGTAAGTATCAGCATGTATGGGCTTTGGATTTATTAAAGTTTTATTGTGTGTCAGTGTGTATTTATTTCACTATTTTTTTTACTGTGGAACTACAAGTGCCAGCGGGCCCTTTAATGCCCCGCAGGCTGGGACTTGTGGTTCTCCAAGTCCCAGCTTGCGGAGGAGGTTTGCTGGGAGTCATAGTTCCACAGTTTAAAACAATAGTTTTTAAATCAATTTTTTTACACTCAATCAGCCCGGTGGCCACCGCACAGGGCCACCGGGGACAGCACCAGGCTTCAGCCTGGTCAGGTAAGTCCTTGAGGGGGAGACCCCTTTATTGGGGGGGTCCCCACTCCCCCAGGGCCCCTGGCCAGGCTGACCGGTCAGGGGGTTAATGCTTTGGCCGGGGGGACTTGTATAAAAAGTCTCCCCCCGGCTGTGGCATTACCCTGCTGGCTGGTTTGGCCTGGGCCTGGTTCTTAAAATACGGGGGACCCCTACTCATTTTGTCCCCCGTATTTTGAGAACCAGCCCCGGACCTGGAGCCTGGGGCTGGTTGTTAAAAATCGGGGAACCCCTATTTGTCGGGTTTCCTGATTTTTAATTACCGGCCCCGGCTCTTTCAGCCTGGTGCTGGTTACAGCTGTGGGGGGGGACCCCACGCCGTTTTTTATTTATTTATTTTACAATTTCTTAATCACTAAAGCCTGCACGGATCTGACTGATCCGTGCAGGCTTCTGCCAAATACACAGGGAAATAAAGTGTATTTTCCTGCCGTATATTCGTGGCAGTTTTACACTAATTAGCAGCCGTATTATCAGTACGGCTGCTTAGTAAATCAGGAGCCTCCATTCTTTTGAATGGTGATTCCTGTCGTATTCTATCGACGGTGCAGACATTCGTATTTGTAAATACAAATACGAATGTCCCATCAATATGAATAGGAATATTTGTATTTTTGGCATAGTAAATGCAAAAAATACGAATACACCCAAAAAATTTGTATTTTCCTAGGAGAATACAATTTTTTTCTACGAAATCATATTAGTAAATTTCCCCCAATGTGGTTGCCATGTAGTAATACTATGTGGGTGCTGTGTATGTGGGTGCTGTGTATGTGGGTGCTGTGTAGTAATACTTTGTGAGGGGGGTGTACTAGTAATATCATGTGGGTGCTGTGTAGTAATACTATGTGGGTGGGGTGCAGTAATACTATGTGGTTGCCGTATACTAATACTATGTGGGTGCTATGTAGTAATACTATGTGGGTGCTGTGTAGTAATACTTTGTGAGTGGGGTGTAGTAATATCATGTGGGTGCTGTGTAGTAATACTTTGTGAGTGGGGTGTAGTAATATCATGTGGGTGCTGTGTAGTAATACTTTGTGAGTGGGGTGTAGTAATATCATGTGGGTGCTGTGTGGTAATACTATGTGGGTGCTGTGTGGTAATACTATGTGGGTGCTGTGTAGTAATACTTTGTGAGTGGGGTGTAGTAATATCATGTGGGTGCTGTGTGGTAATACATACCTCCCAACTTCTACTTTCAGCGAGGAGGGACAGGTGCGCTCGTTGAAGGCGCGCGCCCGCAATTAGGGGGCGTGGCTTGCCACGGGAGGGGCGTGGTCTATAATTGCACTGTGCCGCGAGGCCACGCCCCCGCTTTACGCTGTGGGGCATGGCCCTGAGGCTCACAGAGCCTCTAGCCAAGCCACCAGCCCCTCTGGATGCAGGGGATAGAAGCACAACGTCTATTTTCCGCTCACCAGCAACTAACCAGGGGACTCCTAACTGTGTCCCCTGCCGCGGGACACTGCCGGTGGCGGGAGGGAAGCGGGAACCAGGACGTTCCCACGATTATCGGGACGGTTGGGAGGTATGTGTAATTTGATTGGGTTGTAGTAATAATATATGGGCAGAGTGTAGTAATACTATGTGGATGGGAGATGTAGTAATATTATGTGGGTGCTGTGTAGTACTGTAATATTATGTGGGCAAGTGTAGTAATACTATGTGGGCGGGGTGTATTAATACTACTGTATGTTGGTGGGGGTGTAGTAATACTATGTGGGTGTGGTGTAGTAATACTATGTTAGTGTGTGTAGTTATACTCTCTGGGTGTGTTGAATGAATACTACGTGGGTCTATGTAACAATACTATGTGGGTGCGGTGTATTAATACTATGTGGGTGTGTGTAGTAATACTATGTGGGTGTGTGTAGTAATACTATGTGGGTGTGGTGTAGTAATACTATGTTAGTGTGTGTGTTTAGTTATACTGGGCCTTATTCTGGTTGGAGCGGCCAAACGTGCGTACGTTCGCTATTAACGTACGCTAGCCGCACGCGGCCGTTGGGGTTAAGTCCACCCACAACTCAGCCGCATACGTACGGGCATAAACAACGTAGAAGGGGAGTGGCGTACAAATGAGCGTACGCCAACGTACACGGACGGGCCAGCCCTTACACTCCGTCAACTGGCGTACAACTGAGCGTACGCCGCCGTTTACGGACGTCTCTCGTCCGTCTTCCCACCGACTTCTTGCGGCTATCTGAGCGTACGCCAGCTTGCACGGACGGGTCCCTATTGTTTTCAATAGAAAACTCAGCTTATGTCACCGCTCGTGAGAGTGAGCGTACGTCCGTGTACGCTGGCATACCCTTCACATATATGGACCTGCAAATTTTGCCTTTCAACTATAATTATGAAAATTAATTAATTGATTGAATTAATTAATGTGCAAAATAGTGGTCATGGGCTTAAAACATTGCTGAAACATCCTTTGTAGGTGTTAGATGTGGTTTATGTTATTGTATCCTAAATACAAAACATATGTTTGTATTAGAGTGAACACGTTGACACATGTCGACTTGTGTAGATTGAGTGTGCTACTGTGTAAAGTCTATGAAAGCACGTAGTGAATGTGTCTAACTGTTAAGCAAATACCTACCTTAGCATATATAAGCAGGTCTTAAAAAGATTCTTACCTTAAATTAAACAAACCTTTAAATGTGGAGAAGTATAGAAAGATAAGCTTCCAATGTGTTTGAGTGCTGTGTGTGGCTTGCAGGTAGTGAAATCATGGTTTGGACTTAATAGACTGCAGCATTGCTTATTACATTCAGGTGTATGTGTTTGAGTAGGAATCAGCGTTAATTAGCAAACTCAGGCGCACGCTGGCATGCGGTATCTGTAGGGGTGGTTTGAGATGGCGGTTGGCGGCCGCCTGTTTTGTGTCCGAAATGAACGGTGCCTTAGTCGATCGTGCGGTAGTAGCACCGCTCATTTTTGGTGCACACCCCCGTGTACGCCCATATTTACGCCCATTTTCCCTCATTATTTCGGCCGCTCCCCTCTTCACGCCCCTATGCCGCCCCCAATACCCGTACACTCGCGTACAGGTTTTTTCGCACGTAGAGACCCGTCCGTAAGCGTTGGTGAGTGGTCGCGCCTGCGCATTAGCGAATGTACGCATGCGCAGATCATAAAAAAACCAGGGACGTACGCGTACGGCCCGGCCGCTCCAACCAGAATAAGGCCCACTCTGTGGGTGTGGTGAATTAATACTATGTGGGTGGGTGTTAGTAATACTATGTGGATGTATGTGGTAATACAATGTGGGTGTGTGTAGTAATACTGTGCGGGTGGGTGTAATAATACTGTGTGGGTGGGTGTAGTAATACTATGTGGGCGTGGTGAAGTAATACGATGTGGGTGGGGTGTAGTAATACTATGTGGGAGTGGTGAAGTAATACTATGTGGGAAGGTGTTGTCAGGGAGATTTCTGCACTCTGCGGGGAGTCAGGGACATGTCTGCACTCTGCGGGGAGTCGGGGAGATTTCTTCACTCTGCGGGGAGTCGGGGAGATATCTGCACTCTGCGGGGCGTCGGGGAGAGTGCTGCAGTCTGCGGGGAGTCGGGGAGATTGCTGCACTCTGCTGGGAGTCAGGGAGATTGCTGCACTCTGCGGGGAGTCAGGGAGATTGCTGCACTCTGCGGGGAGTCAGGGAGATTGCTGCACTCTGCGGGGAGTCAGCACTCTGCGGGGAGTCAGAGAGATTTCTGCACTCTGCGGGGAGTCAGCGAGATTTCTGCACTCTGCCGGGAGTCAGGGAGATTGCTGCACTCTGCGGGGAGTCAGGGAGATTGCTGCACTCTGCGGGGAGTCAGGGAGATTGCTGCACTCTGCGGGGAGTCAGGGAAATTGCTGCACTCTGCGGGGAGCCAGGGAAATTGCTGCACTCTGCGGGGAGTCAGGGAGATTTCTGCACTCTGCGGGGAGTCAGGGAGATTTCTGCACTCTGCGGGGAGTCAGGGAGATTTCTGCACTCTGCGGGGAGTCAGGGAGATTTCTGCACTCTGCGGGGAGTCAGGGAGATTTCTGCACTCTACGAGGAGTCAGGGAGATTGCTGCACTCTCTACGAGGAGTCAGGGAGATTGCTGCACTCTCTACGGGGAGTCAGGGACATGTATGCACTCTGCGGGGAGTCGGGGAGATTTCTGCACTCTGCGGGGAGTCGGGGAGATTTCTGCACTCTGCGGGGAGTCGGGGAGATTGCTGCACTCTACGGGGAGTCAGGGAGATTGCTGCACTCTGTGGGGAGTCAGGGAGATTTCTGCACTCTGCGGGGAGTCAGGGAGATTGCTGCACTCTCTACGAGGAGTCAGGGAGATTGCTGCACTCTCTACGGGGAGTCAGGGAGATTTCTGCACTCTGCGGGGAGTCAGGGAGATTTCTGCACTCTGCGGGGAGTCAGGGAGATTGCTGCACTCTGCGGGGAGTCAGGGAGATTTCTGCACTGTGCGGGGAGTCAGGGAGATTGCTGCACTCTGCGGGGAGTCAGGGAGATTTCTGCACTGTGCGGGGAGTCAGGGAGATTTCTGCACTCTGCGGGGAGACGGGGAGATTTCTGCACTCTGCGGGGAGTCGGGGAGATTTCTGCACTCTGCAGGGAGTCAGGGAGATTGCTGCACTGTGCGGGGAGTCAGGGAGATTTCTGCACTCTGTGGGGAGACAGGGAGATTTCTGCACTCTGCGGGGAGTCGGGGAGATTTCTGCACTCTGCGGGGAGTCAGGGAGATTGTTACTATTTCAGGGAGTGCTACATGGTAATACTATCTGGTAATGGTGTTATTCTATCGAGGCCAAACTTAAATGTACTAAGATGGGATGTTGCCCCCAGCAACCAATCAGATTCTATCTATCATCCTCTAGAAGGTGGAATCTGATTGGTTGCTATGGGCAACATCCCATGTTCAATAGTAAATTTGCTCTTAAATATTTGTGAGTATCCAGGAAAATGTCTGTTCTGGGGAATATCCTGTAAGCATTATGCAAAAAATAGACCCCCGTAGTCTGCGCTCTATTCCCCTCTCCCCCTCTCTCTCCATGGCTGTGGTAGTGATTGATGCTGGCTGAAGCATAAGGACCCAGGGAGACAGCGCTGGGTGGGAGAGATGCACAGGTTGCACTAGAGATCCCCATACAGAGCCAAGAGACAGACATCCAGGTGACAGGCTGCAGCAGATACAGACAGAGGGAGACACTGGGACCACCTCACAGGGTCATAGAGACATACAGGAGACAGCTAGGGACTCCTCCGATACTGACAGCATGCTGGAGAGACTTCCACCCCTGTGGATGTGACAGCTCCCATCTCCCAGCTGTTTCCTCCCCCTCATCCAATCCTCACTCCTTCTGTTTGTGAGTCTCATCCCTCCTCCCCCGCCCTGGGCTGCTGGTCCCTCAGCATCCCTGAGAGAGAGAGGGAGAGAGAAAGAGAGAGAGAGGGAGAGAGAGAGGGGAGGAGATAGAGAGAGAGAGAGCGAGACAGGAGAGAGGGCTGCGTCGGCTCGTCACGTCCGGAGATATCCCAGTATGATCCCCCGGCTCCCAGCTCCGAGACCCCAGTGACGGGGAACCTATTCCATACATCCCCCCCTCTTTCCTCTTCCCTCTTTTTTCCTTCTCTTCCCCTTCTCTATCCCTTCTCCTTTCCTCTCCCCCCTTCCTCCTACCCTCTACCTTCTCCGAGCCTGTACCCCTGTCCATCTACCCCCTGTCTGTGGACCCCAATATCCCAGCGTCTATCCCACTCACTCCTCCAACATGGGCTGCATTGGATCTCACAGCACAGGTAAGACTGAGCACACACTGCATGCTGAGAGCACCACAACACAGTATACACACTGCATGCTGCACACTACACACACTGCATGCTGCACACTACATACACTGCATGCTGAGAACACCACAATACACTATACACACTGCATGCTACACACTATACACACTGCATGCTGAGAGCACCACAACACAGTATACACACTGCATGCTGCACACTACACACACTGCATGCTGCACACTACACACGCTGCATGCTACACACTGCATGCTGAGAACACCACAACACATTATACACACTGCATGCTACACACTATACACACTGCATGCTGAGAGCACCACAACACAGTATACACACTGCATGCTGCACACTACACACACTGCATGCTGTACACTACACACACTGCATGCTGAGAGCACCACAACACAGTATACACACTGCATGCTGCACACTACACACACTGCATGCTGCACACTACATACACTGCATGCTGAGAACACCACAATACACTATACACACTGCATGCTACACACTATACACACTGCATGCTGAGAGCACCACAACACAGTATACACACTGCATGCTGCACACTACACACACTGCATGCTGCACACTACGCACGCTGCATGCTACACACTGCATGCTGAGAACACCACAACACATTATACACACTGCATGCTACACACTATACACACTGCATGCTGAGAGCACCACAACACAGTATACACACTGCATGCTGCACACTACACACACTGCATGCTGTACACTACACACACTGCATGCTGAGAGCACCACAACACAGTATACACACTGCATGCTGCACACTACACACACTGCATGTTGCACACTACATACACTGCATGCTGAGAACACCACAACACACTATACACACTGCATGCTACACACTATACACACTGCATGCTGAGAGCACCACAACACGGTATACACACTGCATGCTGCACACTACACACACTGCATGCTGCACACTACACACACTGCATGCTGAGAACACCACAACACATTATACACACTGCATGCTACACACTATACAAACTGCATGCTGAGAGCACCAAAACACACTATACACACACTGCATGCTGCACACTACACACACTGCATGCTGACAGCACCACAACACGGTATACACACTGCATTATGCAGACTACACACACTGCATGCTGCACACTACACACACTGCATGCTAAGAGTACCACAACACACTATACACACTACATGCTGAGAGCACCACAACACATTATACACACTATACACACTGCATGCTGCACACTACAAACACTGCATGCTTAGTGTCATAGCACCACAATACACTATACACACTGCATGCTGCACACTATACACACTGCATGCTTAGTGTCATAGCACCACAACACACTATACACACTGCATGCTGAGAGCACCACAACACACTATACACACTGCATGCTGCACATTACACACACTGCATGCTTAGTGTCATAGCACCACAACACACTATACACACTGCATGCTGAGAGCACCACAACACACTATACACACCGCATGCTGCACACTATACACACTGCATGCTTAGGGGCGCATATATCAATATAGAGCGATGCCGGCTCGATTACATCGCCGGCCATCGCATTGTGGTGTAGAGCTATACCGCCGGGATGTATCATTATAAGGGCCCTGCGAAGCCCTGACCCGGAAGCCGGGGGGTCTGTGCATGCACGGTAATGCGCTGACCCCCCACGACCCCGCTGACCGCACTGCCGCTCGGGAAGTGCAATGTGTAGCCATAGGCTACAATGGGCTATCGCCATCCCAGAATGGCGATAGCCCAGGGGTGCGAAGCCGGGCTGCCGGATGTTGATACATCGGGCAGCTTCGCATCCCTCATAGAAACCTATGGGGATGCGGCCGGCGGCGGTGCAGGGAGGATCGCAGCAGGGATCAGAGATCCCTGCTGCGGTCCCCCTTTAATACATTTGGGGTATACTTAATATTTGCGGTTAACCCCCGAAAACGGGTGTTTTCTGGGATTTAGCCGCAAATATTACTTGATAAATGCGGCCCTAAGTGTCATAGCACCACAACACACTATACACACTGCATGCTGAGAGCACCACAACACACTAAACACACTACACACACTGCATGCTTCACACTACACACACACTGCATGCTTAGTGTCATAGCACCACAACACACTATACACACTACATGCTGAACACGATACACACTGCATGCTGCAAACTATACACACTGCATGCTGTTAACACCACAACACACTATACACACTGCATGCTGTTAACACCACAACACACTATACATACTGCATAGTGTCATAGCACCACAACACAACACATATATACACTGCAACATGATAACACTCAGACATGGTACAATATACACACTGCTACATAACAACACTCAGACATGGTACAATATACACACTGCTACATAACAACACTCAGACATGGTACAATATACACACTGCTACATAATAACAATCAGACATGGTACAATACACACTGCTACATAATAACACTCAGACATAGTACAATATACACACTGCTACATAATAACACTCAGACATGGTACATACAATACACACTGCTACATAATAACACTCAGACATAGTACAATATACACACTGCTACATAATAACACTCAGACATGGTACAATACACACTGCTACATAATAACACTCAGACATAGTACAATATACACACTGCTACATAATAACACTCAGACATAGTACAATATACACACTGCTACATAATAACACTCATAGTACAATATACACTGCTACATAATAACACTCAGACATAGTAAAGTATACACACTGCTACATAATAACACTCAGACATAGTACAATATACACACTGCTACATAATAACACTCAGACATAGTACAATACACACTGCTACATAATAACACTCAGGTCACAGTACAATATACACACTGCTACATAATAACACTCAGACATGGTACAATACACACTGCTACATAATAACACTCAGACATAGTACAATATACACACTGCTACATAATAACACTCAGGCGGTACAATACACACACTGCTACATAATAACACTCAGACATAGTACAATATACACACTGCTACATAATAACACTCAGACATAGGCCCTCATTCAGGTTCATGTGCTCGCATGCACATTCGCAAGCACTCTTACGAAAAAAACCACACGCACGCATCGGGCGAAGGCACGCCTACAGTGCTTGCGAAATCATTCGCACGCAACCATACTAAAAAAGGGGGGTGGACTATCATTGCGCGTACGTGTAACTGGTCGCTCGCACCCACACATTTTCGTACGCACACTCGCCTCAGTCTGCTAACGAACATGCTTTACTCCCCAAAAGTGGTGGTATGTTACATAAGGCAAATTTATAAGGGTGGGATTTGTTTGGTTTTAGCGCATTGGTTTGGTCAAAATAACTTTAGCAACAGAAGAAGTTTGTATCTGCTAACACTTGATTGCTGAGGTAATTGTCTCATGAAATCAACCATGTATTGGTGTCAATAGTGTGCAGGTGCCATTGATTTACCCATTGATTTATCCATTTCGTGCGTGTGTTTGCTCCGTACGAATGAGCACATTACAAGGAGCAAGGTGTGCGAAACTAAAAACCTGCTTTGAGCTGGCGAAAAGTTTTGCGTTTGAGGGGAACAATCCCTCTTGCACTCATGCGAAAGCACACCCACCACTCATAGTGAACGCCCATGTGTACGCCCTTGTGTACGCCCACTTTTGCTCATTATAATGGTCGCGCCCATGCTAACGCCCACTGCACGCCTACTACCTATGCACTCGTTCGCACGGAGAAATCTACGCGAAAGTTTGCTTGCGAGTACTTTTTTATTAGATTGCACATGCGCAGTGCGTTAGCTGCACATGCGCAATGGGGGTAGCAGGGTGAAACGTGCGAATTCGCATGCGTACGCGCCAATGTGAATAAGGGCCATAGTACAATATACACACTGCTACATAATAACACTCAGATGGTACAATATACACACTGCTACATAATAACACTCATAGTACAATATACACACTGCTACATAATAACACTCAGATCACAGTAAAATATACACACTGCTACATAATAACACTCAGACATAGTACAATATACACACTGCTACATAATAACACTCCGGTCACAGTACAATATACACACTGCTACATAATAACACTCAGATATAGTACAATATACACACTGCTACATAATAACACTCAGATAGTACAATACACACTGCTACATAATAACACTCAGATCACAGTACAATATACACACTGCTACATAATAACACTCAGACATAGTACAATATACACACTGCTACATAATAACACTCAGACATAGTACAATATACACACTGCTATATAATAACACTCAGATGGTACAATACACACTGCTACATAATAACACTCAGATCACAGTACAATATACACACTGCTACATAATAACACTCAGACATAGTACAGTATACACACTGCTACATAATAACACTCAGACATAGTACAATACACACTGCTACATAATAACACTCAGGTCACAGTACAATATACACACTGCTACATAATAACACTCAGACATAGTACAATACACACACTGCTACATAATAACACTCAGACATGGTACAATATACACACTGCTACATAATAACACTCAGACATAGTACAATATACACACTGCTACATAATAACACTCAGACATAGTACAATATACACACTGCTACTTAATAACACTCAGACATGGTACAATATACACACTGCTACATAATAACACTCAGACATAGTACAATATACACACTGCTACATAATAACACTCAGACATAGTACAATATACACACTGCTACTTAATAACACTCAGACATAGTACAATACACACACTGCTACATAATAAGAAAGATATCTGATGAAGCTGCTGATACCTGCTAGGAGGCGGAGAAACGCGTCATACAGCCATAGGCTCCTCTCACCCTCCTTTCTTGGAGCTCCAAACATGATCCCACACCTGCCTGCCTATAAGCAAGTACCGGTACAAAAACTTTTTTACTCGCCACTGCATCCAGTAGCAGGTGGAAATCGAGCTTATTTGGGATCCTCATCTTGTGTACTATTTTATACATATGGTTTTTTTTTTCATCTTTTTGTTTTTTAAATTGTCTGGCCAGACAGTGGACATTCAGAATTGCTTCTCATCTGTCCTGAGTGTCATAAAAGCTGCTGACACAACACCAACCAACAAAAACTTTGGGATACAAATTACCTCATTAGGAGATTTACCAAGGAACCCATAGCCAGGTTTTTTAATAGTAAATAATGTGCAATACATGTTTTTATAATTGTTATTTTAAACATTAGCTAGGGGGAAATTTACTAAAGGAAATTTGTAAAAAATAGGTATATTTGTATCCAGAAATACAGTTATTTTTGACATTTACTATCCCGAACATATGGCAATTCAAATTCATATTGATGTGCTATCAATACGAATATGAATTGCCGTATTTTCGGGATAGTAAATGTCAAAAATAACTGTATTTCTAAATACAAATACACCTATTTTTTACAAATTTCCTTTAGTAAATTTCCCCTCTAGGTGTCAATGGCCAGTGCAAATCTGTGTATAATACATTTATTTTTTATTTTCCATATACATTTTTTCTAGCGCGTGCATATATCTTTCTTTTTTCTGTGTCTCACATTGGGAATTGGCAAACTTTCCCCTACACGCTGCCTGAACCACATACACACGTGAGACATATTGTGTGGATAATTGATTTTTTATTTTGTCTCCGTATGTATCCTGGTATACAATAAATTGTACAATTAAGCACAACAATAGAGCATTTTGGGCATACAGTACGAAGCGCCAGTCCTCACCATATAGTGCTACATAATAACACTCAGACATAGTACAATATACACACTGCTACATAATAACATTTAGACATAGTACAATATACACTACTACATAATAACATTCAGACATAGTACAATACACACACTGCTACATAATAACACTCAGGCATGGTACAATATACCCATTGCTACATAATAACACTTCGGTCACAGCACAATATACACACTGCTACATAATAACACTCAGACATAGTACAATATACACACTGCTACATAATAACACTCAGACATAGTACAATATACACACTGCTACATAATAACACTCAGACATAGTACAATACACACACTGCTACATAATAACACTCAGACATAGTACAATATACACACTGCTACATAATAACACTCATAGTACAATATACACACTGCTACATAATAACACTCAGACATAGTACAATATACACACTGCTACATTATAACACTCAGACATAGTACAATATACACACTGCTCCATAATAACACTCAGACATAGTACAATATACACACTGCTCCATAATAACACTCAGACATAGTACAATATACACACTGCTACATAATAACACTCAGGTCACAGTATATTACACACTGCTACATAATAACACTCAGACATAATACAATACACACTGCTACATAATAACACTTAGACATAGTACAATACACACACTGCTACATAATAACACTCAGACATGGTACAATACACACACTGCTACATAATAACACTCAGACATAGTACAATATACACACTGCTACATAATAACACTCAGACATGGTACAATACACACACTGCTACATAATAACACTCAGACATAGTACAATATACACACTGCTACATAATAACACTTCGGTCACAGCACAATATACACACTGCTACATAATAACACTCAGACATAGTACAATATACACACTGCTCCATAATAACACTCAGACATAGTACAATATACACACTGCTCCATAATAACACTCAGACATAGTAAAATACACACTGCTACATAATAACACTCAGACGGTACAATATACACACTGCTACATAATAACACTCAGACATAGTACAATACACACTGCTACATAATAACACTCAGACATAGTACAATACACACTGCTACATAATAACACTCAGACATAGTACAATACACACTGCTACATAATAACACTCAGGTCACAGTACAATATACACACTGCTACATAATAACACTCAGACATAGTACAATATACACACTGCTACATAATAACACTCAGACATAGTACAATATACACACTGCTACATAATAACACTCAGACATAGTACAATATACACACTGCTACTTAATAACACTCAGACATGGTACAATATACACACTGCTACATAATAACACTCAGACATAGTACAATATACACACTGCTACATAATAACACTCAGACATAGTACAATATACACACTGCTACTTAATAACACTCAGACATAGTACAATAGACACACTGCTACATAATAAGAAAGATATCTGATGAAGCCGCTGATACCTGCTAGGAGGCGGAGAAACGCGTCATACAGCCACAGGCTCCTCTCACCCTCCTTTCTTGGAGCTCCAAACATGATCCCACACCTGCCTGCCTAAAAGCAAGTACCGGTACAAAAACTTTTTTACTCGCCACTGCATCCAGTAGCAGGTGGAAATCGAGCTTATTTGGGATCCTCATCTTGTGTACTATTTTATACATATGTTTTTTCTTCTTCATCTTTTTGTTTTTTTAAATTGTCTGGCCAGACAGTGGACATTCAGAATTGCTTCTCCTCTGTCCTAAGTGTCATAAAAGCTGCTGACACAACACCAACCAACAAAAACTTTGGGATACAAACTACCTCATTAAGGGCCTTATTTTGGTTCATTCTTTCTGACAAAATCCTTCTTAGATGGGCAAAACCATGTGCACTGCAGGTGGGGCAGGTGTTACTTGTGCAGAGAGAATTAGATTTGGGTGGGGTTTTACTTCAAAGTGAGATCTATATTGCAGTGTAAAAATAAAGCAGTCAGTATTTTCCCTGCACAGAAACAAAATTACTCACCCAAATCTAATTCTCTCTGCACATGTTACATCTGCCCCCCCTGCAGTGCACATGGTTTTGTCCATCTAAGAAGGATTTTGTCAGAAAGAATGAACCAAAATAAGGCCCTAGGAGATTTACCAAGGAACTCATAGCCAGGTTTTTTAATAGTAAATAATGTGCAATACATGTTTTTATAATTGTTATTTTAAACATTAGGGGGGAAATTTACTAAAGGAAATTTGTAAAAAATAGGTGTATTTGTATCCAGAAATACAGTTATTTTTGACATTTACTATCCCGAACATATGGCAATTCGTATTCATATTGATGTGCTATCAATACGAATATGAATTGCCGTATATTCGCGATAGTAAATGTCAAAAATAACTGTATTTCTAAATACAATACACCTATTTTTTACAAATTTCCTTTAGTAAATTTCCCCTCTAGGTGTCAATGGCCAGTGCAAATCTGTGTATAATACATTTATTTTTTATTTTTCATATACATTTTTTCTAGCGCGTGCATATAACTTTCTTTTTTCTGTGTCTCACATTGGGAATTGGCAAACTTTCCCCTACACGCTGCCTGAACCACATACACACGTGAGACATATTGTATGGATAATTGATTTTTTATTTTGTCTCTGTATGTATCCTGGTATACAATAAATTGTACAATTAAGCACAACAATAGAGCATTTTGGGCATACAGTACGAAGCGCCAGTCCTCACCATATAGTGCTACATAATAACACTCAGACATAGTACAATATACACACTGCTACATAATAACACTCAGACATGGTACAATACACACACTGCTACATAATAACACTCAGACATGGTACAATACACACTGCTACATAATAACACTCAGACATAGTACAATACACACTGCTACATAATAACACTCAGACATAGCACAATACACACACTGCTACATAATAACACTCAGACATGGTACAATATACACACTGCTACATAATAACACTTCGGTCACAGCACAATATACACACTGCTACATAATAACACTCAGACATAATACAATACACACACTGCTACATAATAACACTCAGACATAGTACAATATACACACTGCTACATAATAACATTTAGACATGGTACAATACACACACTGCTACATAATAACACTCAGACATGGTACAATACACACTGCTACATAATAACACTCAGACATAGTACAATACACACTGCTACATAATAACACTCAGACATAGTACAATACACACTGCTACATAATAACACTCAGACATAGTACAATACACACTGCTACATAATAACACTCAGACATAGTACAATACACACTGCTACATAATAACACTCAGACATAGTACAATACACACTGCTACATAATAACACTCAGACATAGCACAATACACACACTGCTACATAATAACACTCAGACATGGTACAATATACACACTGCTACATAATAACACTTCGGTCACAGCACAATATACACACTGCTACATAATAACACTCAGACATAGTACAATATACACACTGCTACATAATAACACTCAGACATAGTACAATACACACTGCTACATAATAACACTCAGACAGAGCACAATACACACTGCTACATAATAACACTCAGACATGGTACAATATACAGACTGCTACATAATAACACTCAGGTCACAGTACAATATACACACTGCTACATAATAACACTCAGACATAGTACAATATACAGACTGCTACATAATAACACTCAGACATAGTACAATATACACACTGCTACATAATAACACTCAGACATAGTACAATATACACACTGCTCCATAATAACACTCAGACATAGTACAATATACACACTGCTACATAATAACACTCAGATGGTACAATATACACACTGCTACATAATAACACTCAGACATAGTACAATATACACACTGCTACATAATAACACTCAGGTCACAGTACAATACACACACTGCTACATAATAACACTCAGACATAGTACAATATACACACTGCTACATAATAACACTCAGACATGGTACAATACACACTGCTACATAATAACACTCAGACATCTCTTATATATTTGGCTACATCTGTCACTCAAAGTGTGTGAGTGTGTGTATAACAGGAGGGACACCTTGCTCTGGTTCTGAACTTCTCCCTTAATTAATGATTGCCAGCACCTGTGTTGAAGCACCTTTCTAATCAATTAATACCATGTGTGAAACAGGTGATGGCAATCATACATTATGAGGGAAGTCCAGAAACAGAGCAATGTGTCCTCCTGGAGAGGGTCATGTTGGGAGGTATGTGACTGACTCACAATATACACACTGCTCCATAATAACATTGAGATATGGTACAATATACACACTGCTACATAATAACACTCCGGTCACAGTACAATATACACACTGCTACATATTAACACTCAGATCACAGCACAATATACACACTGCTACATAATAACACTCAGGTCACAGCACAATATACACACTGCTACATAATAACACTCAGGTCACAGTACAATATACACACTGCTACATAATAACACTCAGATCACAGCACAATATACACACTGCTATATAATAACACTCAGACATGGTACAATATACACACTGCTACATAATAACACTAAGACATAGTACAATATACACACTGCTACATAATAACACTCAGATCACAGCACAATATACACACTGCTATATAATAACACTCAGACATGGTACAATATACACACTGCTACATAATAACACTCAGACATGGTACAATATACACACTGCTGCATAATAACACTAAGACATAGTACAATATACACACTGCTACATAATAACACTCAGACATGGTACAATATACACACTGCTACATAATAACACTCAGATCACAGCACAATATACACACTGCTATATAATAACACTCAGACATGGTACAATATACACACTGCTACATAATAACACTCAGATCACAGCACAATATACACACTGCTATATAATAACACTCAGACATGGTACAATATACACACTGCTACATAATAACACTCAGACATGGTACAATATACACACTGCTACATAATAACACTCAGACATAGTACAATATACACACTGCTACATAATAACACTCAGACATAGAACAATACACACACTGCTACATAATAACACTCAGACATAGAACAATATACACACTGCTACATAATAACACTCAGACGGTACAATATACACACTGCTACATAATAACACTCCGGTCACAGTACAATATACACACTGCTACATAATAACACTCAGACATAGTACAATACACACACTGCTACATAATAACACTCAGACATAGTACAATATACACACTGCTACATAATAACACTCAGGTCACAGTACAATATACACACTGCTACATAATAACACTCAGACATAGTACAATATACACACTGCTACATAATAACACTCAGACATAGTACAATGGGATGCGGTCATTCGTCAGACTGCATTTAGGTCTACAGTCATTAGGTCGACCCCACTAGGTCGACTGGCAGGAAGGTCGACCTGACTTAAGGTCGACATGGGCCAAGGTCGACATGACTTAAGGTCGAATTTGCATAAAGGTCGACATGAGGAAGGTCGACTGGTCATAAGGTCGACATGGGTTTTTCACTGTTTTTTGAGCCGACATGTGCCGACAGGCGGTATTTCATGCCCTACCATCCACTAGGGCGTGGTGGGAGAATAAAATAGTGTGCCGAGCGCAGCGAGGCACCGTGCCCGAAGCATTGCGAGCGAAGCGAGCGATGCGAGGGTCCGATTCTCATTGCCAACTGTGTCCATGTCGACTGTGTCGACATTCGGATATAAAAACAGTGAAAAACCCATGTCGACCTTATGACCAGTCGACCTTCCTCATGTCGACCTTTATGCAAATTCGACCTTAAGTCATGTCGACCTTGGCCCATGTCGACCTTAAGTCAGGTCGGCCTTCCTGCCAGTCGACCTAGTGGGGTCGACCTAATGACTGTAGACCTAAATGCAGTCTGACGAATGATCCCATTCCAGTACAATATACACACTGCTACATAATAACACTCAGACATGGTACAATACACACTGCTACATAATAACACTCAGACATAGTACAATATACACACTGCTACATAATAACACTCAGACATGGTACAATATACACACTGCTACATAATAACACTCAGACATCTCTTATATATTTGGCTACATCTGTCACTCAAAGTGTGTGAGTGTGTGTATAACAGGAGGGACACATTGCTCTGGTTCTGAACTTCTCCCTTAATTAATGATTGCCAGCACCTGTGTTGAAGCACCTTTCTAATCAATTAATACCATGTGTGAAACAGGTGATGGCAATCATACATTATGAGGGAAGTCCAGAAACAGAGCAATGTGTCCTCCTGGAGAGGGTCATGTTGGGAGGTATGTGACTGACTCACAATATACACACTGCTCCATAATAACATTGAGATATGGTACAATATACACACTGCTACATAATAACACTCCGGTCACAGTACAATATACACACTGCTCCATAATAACATTGAGATATGGTACAATATACACACTGCTACATAATAACACTCAGACATAGTGCAATATACACACTGCTACATAATAACACTCAGATCACAGCACAATATACACACTGCTACATAATAACACTCAGATCACAGCACAATATACACACTGCTACATAATAACACTCAGGTCACAGCACAATACACACACTGCTACATAATAACACTCAGACATAGTACAATATACACACTGCTACATAATAACACTCAGACATAGTACAATACACACTGCTACATAATAACACTCAGACATAGTACAGTATACACACTGCTACATAATAACACTCAGACATAGTACAATACACACTGCTACATAATAACACTCAGACATAGTACAATATACACACTGCTACATAATAACACTCAGACATAGTACAATATACACACTGCTACATAATAACACTCAGATGGTACAATACACACTGCTACATAATAACACTCAGACATAGTACAATATACACACTGCTACATAATAACACTCAGACATAGTACAGTATACACACTGCTACATAATAACACTCAGACATAGTACAATACACACTGCTACATAATAACACTCAGACATAGTACAATATACACACTGCTACATAATAACACTCAGACATAGTACAATATACACACTGCTACATAATAACACTCAGATGGTACAATACACACTGCTACATAATAACACTCAGACATAGTACAATATACACACTGCTACATAATAACACTCAGACATAGTACAATATACACACTACTACATAATAACACTCAGATGGTACAATACACACTGCTACATAATAACACTCAGATGGTACAATACACACTGCTACATAATAACACTCAGGTCACAGCACAATATACACACTGCTACATAATAACACTCAGACATAGTACAATATACACACTGCTACATAATAACACTCAGACATAGTACAATATACACACTGCTACATAATAACACTCCGGTCACAGTACAATATACACACTGCTACATAATAACACTCAGATCACAGCACAATATACACACTGCTACATAATAACACTCAGGTCACAGTACAATATACACACTGCTACATAATAACACTCAGATCACAGCACAATACCGTATACACACTGCTACATAATAACACTCAGGTCACAGTACAATATACACACTGCTACATAATAACACTCAGACATAGTACAATATACACACTGCTACATAATAACACTTCGGTCACAGTACAATATACACACTGCTACATAATAACACTCAGATCACAGCACAATATACACACTGCTACATAATAACACTCAGATCACAGCACAATATACACACTGCTACATAATAACACTCAGGTCACAGCACAATACACACACTGCTACATAATAACACTCAGACATAGTACAATATACACACTGCTACATAATAACACTCAGACATAGTACAATACACACTGCTACATAATAACACTCAGACATAGTACAGTATACACACTGCTACATAATAACACTCAGACATAGTACAATACACACTGCTACATAATAACACTCAGACATAGTACAATATACACACTGCTACATAATAACACTCAGACATAGTACAATATACACACTGCTACATAATAACACTCAGATGGTACAATACACACTGCTACATAATAACACTCAGACATAGTACAATATACACACTGCTACATAATAACACTCAGACATAGTACAGTATACACACTGCTACATAATAACACTCAGACATAGTACAATACACACTGCTACATAATAACACTCAGACATAGTACAATATACACACTGCTACATAATAACACTCAGACATAGTACAATATACACACTGCTACATAATAACACTCAGATGGTACAATACACACTGCTACATAATAACACTCAGACATAGTACAATATACACACTGCTACATAATAACACTCAGACATAGTACAATATACACACTACTACATAATAACACTCAGATGGTACAATACACACTGCTACATAATAACACTCAGATGGTACAATACACACTGCTACATAATAACACTCAGGTCACAGCACAATATACACACTGCTACATAATAACACTCAGACATAGTACAATATACACACTGCTACATAATAACACTCAGACATAGTACAATATACACACTGCTACATAATAACACTCCGGTCACAGTACAATATACACACTGCTACATAATAACACTCAGATCACAGCACAATATACACACTGCTACATAATAACACTCAGGTCACAGTACAATATACACACTGCTACATAATAACACTCAGATCACAGCACAATACCGTATACACACTGCTACATAATAACACTCAGGTCACAGTACAATATACACACTGCTACATAATAACACTCAGACATAGTACAATATACACACTGCTACATAATAACACTCAGACATAGTACAATATACACACTGCTACATAATAACACTCAGACATAGTACAATATACACACTGCTACATAATAACACTCAGACGGTAAAATATACACACTGCTACATAATAACACTCAGGTCACAGTACAATATACACACTGCTACATAATAACACTCAGATCACAGCACAATATACACACTGCTACATAATAACACTCAGGTCACAGTACAATATACACACTGCTACATAATAACACTCAGACATAGTACAATATACACACTGCTACATAATAACACTCAGACATAGTACAATATACACACTGCTACATAATAACACTCAGACATAGTACAATATACACACTGCTACATAATAACACTCAGACGGTAAAATATACACACTGCTACATAATAACACTCAGACATAGTACAATATACACACTGCTACATAATAACACTTAGACATGGTACAATATACACACTGCTACATAATAACACTCAGACATAGTACAATATACACACTGCTACATAATAACACTCAGGTCACAGTACAATATACACACTGCTACATAATAACACTCAGACATGGTACAATATACACACTGCTACATAATAACACTCAGACATGGTACAATATACACACTGCTACATAATAACACTTAGACATGGTACAATATACACACTGCTACATAATAACACTCAGACTTTGGCCCTTATTCTGATTGACGCGGACTTTACCGCATACTTTCGGATCGCGTGTTTTCGGCGTCTGCGCATGCGTGGAGAACGCAACGCGCATGTGCCACGCCTTGACTCCGTACCAGTTCGGCCAAATCCCGTCCAAAACTGTTCCCCGCAATCAGTCGGGAAATATGGGCGTATTATGGGCGTCATGCGGAATGACACATGGGCGTAGTTTCAAAGTGGGCAAAACGGGGCGGAAACATGGGCGGATACGGGGGAGTACACTTATGTTGGGGGGCGTACATTCGGATAGCACTCCGAATGCACGCGATCAAAAAGGGCAGAAATGTGCGGTGTCCACAAGTGTACTATTGCTTAGCGGACACCACTCGTTCATGCGGTAGGCGAACGTACGCCTAATGACTACAAGCATTAACACCTGAACCCAATAGAATCGACTCCTTTACTCATTACTCACTAATAGGACGCTTGTCAGTGCTTTAATTGAAACCATTGCACTTCAATTGCTGTAAGGGTTAATGTGTGCAATGCATGTGTTAGGCATGCTTGTAAGGATATATTGGCATCTAATTGATTCCAATTCCAAATAAGAAGTTTTTTATGAGGATAGGTATTTGAATAAGTGGGTCATGTGATGTCTTGCAGAAGATACATAATAGTGGGTTGTTTGGCGTAAATACTCCGCTTACGTGCGGTAGCACCGCTTGGCTCCCGTTTGGATGCGGTATTCCCGAGCATACTCTGTAATACTCTGTAATACCGTGCAGAATCGGAGTGTTTCTCCCGCACACGCATGGTTTGTATGTCGTCCGTAAACACGCCCTGTTCTTAAAGAGTGAGTCCGTCCGAATGCGGAGGACACGTGGGCGTTTCTACGGACGATGGCCGCATGCGGCAAAACACCGTAGCGTGCGGACCGCTCCGTAAGAATGCGGGAATATCCGCACCAACCAGAATAAGGGCCATAGTACAATATACACACTGCTACATAATAACACTCAGGTCACAGTACAATATACACACTGCTACATAATAACACTCAGACATGGTACAATATACACACTGCTACATAATAACACTCAGACATGGTACAATATACACACTGCTACATAATAACACTCATAGTACAATTTACACATTGCTACATATATTCACCCGCATGACCACCCCCATGCTAGAGTACAGGACTTTGCCTGTGCTGCACCCCTTCAGTGGAACGCATTCCCTCGCCCCATTAGACTCTCCCCGACCTTGCAAAGCTTCTAATGGGCACTGAAAACTCACCTATTTATCAAAGCGTACCCTTCCACTGCATAAACTAGTCCTGAGGCTGGTCCTCCGACCCCCTGCCGCATGCCCTGACCATCTCTGTCTGCTTACATCCTGCTACCTAGCCACCACCCACCTGACTGCACCTCATGTAATCTGTCTGTCTCCCCTTCCTACTAGATTGTAAGCTCCTCCGAGCAGGGCCCTCTTCTCTCCTGTTATCAAAGCTCTCTTCTCTTCACATGTCGCTTACAGCTCTCCCATATTCAAATACTCAGCGTCCACCTTCGTCCGCATACTCATCTCCATCATAGTAGTACGTTGTTCGGGTCCTCACTACTTAGATCTAAGCTGTAATGTGTATTGAACTGTGGCGCTCTTTTTACCTGTACTCTATTTTTGTCCTATATTCGCTGTAATGCTAAGTTTTGTCTCCCTGTACTGTTCCTTTGTAAAGTGCTGCAATACACTTGTGGCACCTTATTAATAAAATAATAATAAAAATAACACTGATATGGTACAATATACACACTGCTACATAATAACACTCATAGTACAATATACACACTGCTACATAATAACACTCAGACATAGTACAATATACACATAATAACACTCAAGCGGTACAATATACACACTGCTACATAATAACACTCAGATCACAGCACAATATACAGAATGCTACATAATAACACTCAGATATAGTACAATATACACACTGCTACGTAATAACACTCAGATCACAGCACATTATACAGACTGCTACATAATAACACTCAGATATAGTACAATATCCCCTTCCCGACATTTGACGTACATTTACGTCATGGTCGGGATGTACTTCCCGACACATGACGTAAATGTACGTCATGACTTCAAAGTGTCACCGCGTCTAGAGACGTGGTGACAGAGGGACGATGTCTGCTGTCTACATAATAACACTCAGATATAGTACAATATACACACTGCTACATAATAACACTCAGACATAGTACAATACACACACTGCTACATAATAACACTGATATTGTACAATATACACACTGCTACATAATAACACTCAGATATAGTACAATATACACACTGCTACATAATAATACTCAGATCACAGCACAATATACACACTGCTACATAATAACACTGATATTGTACAATATACACACTGCTACATAATAACACTCATAGTACAATATACACACTGCTACATAATAATACTGATATTGTACAATATACACACTGCTACATAATAACACTCATAGTACAATATACACACTGCTACATAATAACACTCAGACATAGTACAATATACACACTGCTACATAATAACACTCAGACATAGTACAATACACACACTGCTAAATAATAACACTCAGACATAGTACAATATACACACTGCTACATAATAACACTCCGGTCACAGTACAATATACACACTGCTACATAATAACACTCAGACATGGTACAATATACACACTGCTACATAATAACACTCAGACATGGTACAATATACACACTGCTACATAATAACACTCAGATCACAGTACAATATACACACTGCTACATAATAACACTCAGATCACAGTACAATATACACACTGCTACATAATAACACTCTGCCGTACAACATACACATTGCTACATAATAACACTCTGCCGTACAATATACACACTGCTACAAAATAACACTCAGATCACAGCACAATATACACACGGCTACATAATAACACTCAGACATAGTACAATACACACACTGCGGTACTCTTTACCTAGCACGGCGCCCGCGATTACAATCGCGGGCGTCGGGGGTAAAAAATCGCGGGCATCGCGGGCATCGCGGGTAAATAAAAAACGGGTGCGACGCGATGCCCGCGATGCCCGCGATTTTCCCATAGGGATCAATGTTAAAAGTCAGATTGGTCGCGATTTTAGCGTTAATTGGCTCAATGCCCGCGATTTTTACATAGGAAACAATGTTAAATGGGCCACAGAGCCCTAATAGTCCCCCTGAAGTGTGAAATGGCCCCCACAATTTTTAACGCCACCCCACGATCAACGTGAACCCGAAGCGTGGCGAGCGCAGCGAGCCCGCGCGGGGCGGCGGTACGCGTCCTCCGACCTTTTCATACCCCCACTATCCACGTCGGCGTGGAGTTGAGAATAGAATAGTGTGGCGAGCGCAGCGAGCCACCGAGCCCGAAGCGTGGCGAGCGCAGCGAGCCCCGCGAGGGGACGCGGATACCTTCACAGTTATACGCGTCCCCTCGCGGGCTTCACAGGTGTCCGCGTCGCCGCGGACACCTGTGAAGCCCGTGAGGGGACGCGTATAACTGTGAAGGTATCCGCGTCCCCTCGCCACGCTTCGGGCTCGGTGGCTCGCTGCGCTCGCCACACTATTCTATTCTCAACTCCACGCCGACGTGGATAGTGGGGGTATGAAAAGGTCGGAGGACGCGTACCGCCGCCGCTCGCCACGCTTCGGGTTCACGTTGATCGTGGGGTGGCGTTAAAAATTGTGGGGGCCATTTCACACTTCAGGGGGACTATTAGGGCTCTGTGGCCCATTTAACATTGATTCCTATGTAAAAATCGCGACCAATCTGACTTTTAACACTAAAATCGCGACCAATCTGATTTTTAACATTGGTCCCTATGGGAAATCGCGGCCATCGCGGGCATCGCATCGCACCCGTTTTTTAGTGCATGCGATGGTCGCGATGGGCGCCGTGCTAGGTAAAGAGTACCCACACTGCTACATAATAACACTCTGCCATGCAATATACACACTGCTGCATAATAACACTCTGCCGTACAATATACACATTGCTACATAATAACACTCTGCCGTACAATATACACACTGCTACATAATAACACTCTGCCGTACAACATACACATTGCTACATAATAACACTCTGCCGTACAATATACAGACTGCTACATAATAACACTCTGCCGTACAATATACAGACTGCTACATAATAACACTCAGGACATGACTACAAAGTGATACAAATGCTTCTTAGAACAACTCTGTTTACTCTGCATCTAAGTACAACACTTGCACAGTAACACAAACTGGATCATACACCTACAAATCAGACACTCATGTTCTCTGTATACACCGCATTATTGTACACACACACTGCACATGTTCTCTGTATACACCGCATTATTGTACACACACTCTGCACATGTGCTCTGTATACACCACATTACAGTACACACACACTGCACATGTTCTCCGTATACACCGCATTATTGTACACACACACTGCACATGTGCTCTGTATATACCACATTACAGTACACACACACACACTGCATTATTGTACATACTGTACACAGCACAGGCACACTGCACATGTTCTCCATATACACCGCATTAATGTACACACACACACTGCACATGTTCTCCTTATACACCGCATTATTGTATACACAGACTGCACATGTTCTCCGTATACACCGCATTAATGTACACACACACTGCACATGTGCTCTGTATACACCGCCTTATTGTACAGACACACACACTGCACATGTCGTCTGTATACACTGCATTACTGTACACACACACACACACACTGCATTATTGTACATACTGTACACAGCACAGGCACACTGCACATGTTCTCCGTATACACCGCATTAATGTACACACACACTGCACATGTGCTCTGTATACACCGCATTATTTTACACACACACACACACACACACTGCACATGTTCTCTGTATACACCACATTACAGTACACACACTGCACATGTGCTCTGTATACACCACATTACAGTACACACACTGCACGTGCTCTGTATACACTGCATTATTGTACACACACACTGCACATGTGCTCTGTATACACCACATTACAGTACACACACACACACACTGCATTATTGTACATACTGTACACAGCATAGGCACACTGCACATGTTCTCCGTATACACTGCATTAATGTACACACACACTGCACATGTGCTCTATATACACCACATTAATGTACACACACACTGCACATGTGCTCTATATACACCACATTAATGTACACACACACTGCACATGTTCTCCGTATACACCGCATTAATGTACACACACACTGCACATGTGCTCTGTATACACCGCATTAATGTACACACACACTGCACATGTGCTCTGTATACACCGCATTATTGTACACACACACTGCACATGTAGTCTGTATACACCGCATTATTGTACACACACTGCACATGTGGTCTGTATACACTGCATTACTGTACACACACACTGCACATGTGGTCTGTACACACTGCATTACTGTACACACACACTGCACATGTGCTCTGTATACACTGCATTATTGTACACACACACTGCACATGTGGTCTGTATACACTGCATTACTGTACACACACTGCACATGTGGTCTGTATACACTGCATTACTCTACACACACACTGCACATGTGCTCTGTATACACCGCCTTATTGTACAGACACACACACTGCACATGTCGTCTGTATACACTGCATTACTGTACACACACACACACACACACTGCATTATTGTACATACTGTACACAGCACAGGCACACTGCACATGTTCTCCGTATACACCGCATTAATGTACACACACACTGCACATGTGCTCTGTATACACCGCATTATTTTACACACACACACACACACACACTGCACATGTTCTCTGTATACACCACATTACAGTACACACACTGCACATGTGCTCTGTATACACCACATTACAGTACACACACTGCACGTGCTCTGTATACACTGCATTATTGTACACACACACTGCACATGTGCTCTGTATACACCACATTACAGTACACACACACACACACTGCATTATTGTACATACTGTACACAGCATAGGCACACTGCACATGTTCTCCGTATACACTGCATTAATGTACACACACACTGCACATGTGCTCTATATACACCACATTAATGTACACACACACTGCACATGTGCTCTATATACACCACATTAATGTACACACACACTGCACATGTTCTCCGTATACACCGCATTAATGTACACACACACTGCACATGTGCTCTGTATACACCGCATTAATGTACACACACACTGCACATGTGCTCTGTATACACCGCATTATTGTACACACACACTGCACATGTAGTCTGTATACACCGCATTATTGTACACACACTGCACATGTGGTCTGTATACACTGCATTACTGTACACACACACTGCACATGTGGTCTGTACACACTGCATTACTGTACACACACACTGCACATGTGCTCTGTATACACTGCATTATTGTACACACACACTGCACATGTGGTCTGTATACACTGCATTACTGTACACACACTGCACATGTGGTCTGTATACACTGCATTACTCTACACACACACTGCACATGTGCTCTGTATACACCGCATTAATGCACACACACACACACAGCACTTGTGCCCTGTGTACACTGCATTATGGCACAGCAGTTGACACGCTGTGTAGTGCTGCATGGTGTTATGTTGCGCACAGTTACTCCTGAGCCCTGCAGCTGTGGGACAGTAATGTATCTGCAGTCAGCACATGGCAGCTGTTATTGTGTTGTAGCTGCTGTGTGTGTGTGTGTGTGTGTTGTGTACCTGTGTCATTTTCCTCTTAATGTCTGATTACCCTCATCTGTGTCGAACAGGTTAATTGATAAGAAAGGTGTCAGCACAGGTGATGGCAATCATACACTAAGAGGGAATCGCAGGAGCAGAGCATTGTGTCCTCCTGGAGAGGGGCATGCTGGGAGGTATGATGTCAGGTGTTATTGTGCTGCAGCTGCTGTGTGTGTGTGTGTGTTGTGTACCTGTGTCAGGTGTTATTGTGCTGCAGCTGCTGTGTGTGTTGTGTACCTGTGTCAGGTGTTATTGTGCTGCAGCTGCTGTGTGTGTGTGTTGTGTACCTGTGTCAGGTGTTATTGTGCTGCAGCTGCTGTGTGTGTTTGTGTACCTGTGTCGGGTGTTATTCTCCTGCAGCTGTGTGTGTTATTGTGCTGCAGCTGCTGTGTGTGTGTGTACCTGTGTCAGGTGTTATTGTGCTGCTGCAGCTGCTGTGTGTGTGTGTGTGTGTGTGTACCTGTGTCAGGTGTTATTGTGCTGCTGCTGTGTGTGTGTTGTGTACCTGTGTCGGGTGTTATTCTCCTGCAGCTGTGTGTGTTATTGTGCTGTGTGTGCATGGAGTTGCTGCGTAGGAGTAGTGTGCAGCAGAGGGCAGTGATGCAATATATGTGCAGACATAAATCATGACTGTGTATGTCTGCAGACTAACAATGTTCTGTGCACCGTGACTCAGAGCATGCCACCCCTTCCTGCTCTGCTGTCTGCCACCCCTTCCTGCTCTGATGCCTGCCACCCCTTCCTGCTCTGATGCCTGCCACCCCTTCCTGCTCTGCTGCCTGCCACCCCTTCCTGCTCTGCTGCCTGCCACCCCTTCCTGCTCTGCTGCCTGCCACCCCTTCCTGCTCTGCTGCCTGCCACCCCCTCCTTCTCTGCTGCCTGGCTGTCACCCCTTCCTTCTCTGCTGCCTGGCTGCCACCCCTTCCGGCTCTGCTGCCTGGCTGCCACCCCTTCCTGCTCTGCTGCCTGTCACCCCTTCCTGCTCTGCTGCCTGCCACCCCTTCCTGCTCTGCTGCCTGCCACCCCGTCCTGCTCTGCTGCCTGCCACCCCTTCCTGCTCTGCTGCCTGCCACCCCTTCCTGCTCTGCTGCCTGCCACCCCTTCCTGCTCTGCTGCCTGCCACCCCCTCCTGCTCTGCTGCCTGCCACCCCCTCCTGCTCTGCTGCCTGCCACCCCTTCCTGCTCTGCTGCCTGCCACCCCGTCCTGCTCTGCTGCCTTCCACCCCGTCCTGCTCTGCTGCCTGCCACCCCTTCCTGCTCTGCTGCCTGGCTGCCACCCCTTCCTGCTCTGCTGCCAGTGCCTGCCCCCTCACTGGCAATGCTCTACTGCCTGCCCCCTTACTGCTGCCTGCCCCCTCACTGGACAATGCTCTGTTGCCTGCCCCCCTTCCTGCTCTGCTGTCTGCCCCCCTTCCTGCTCTGCTGCCTGCCCCCTCACTGGGTAATGCTCTACTGCCTGCCCCCCCTTACTGCTGCCTGCCCCCCTTCCTGCTCTGCTGCCTGCCCCCTCACTGGGCAGTGTTCTGCTGCCTGCCCCCTTCCTACTGCCTGCCCCCTCACTGGGCAGTGTTCTGCTGCCTGCCCTCTTCCTACTCTGCTCCCTGCCCCCCCTCACACACTGATTACATGGCTTCTTGGGGTCAGCATGGGATTCCCCTCCTCCCCAGTGAGATGCGGGGACACTCAGTGGCTGCTTTGTGTAGTGTGAGTCAATGATTCCTATTTGCTGTCAGCAGGGATGAAAATGAGAAATGTATCATAATTTATCGTATCTCCAATAAACCAGTGTTTAGATGTTGTGCTGTGTATTGTGACACTGACACAAGAGCGACACCTAGTGGCTGACATGCAGTAGCACAGGCTCACTCGGCTAGTCAAGGCCCTGAGGTCAAATAGAGTTGGACGTTGAACCCCGAGGGACTAGTTCTGGGGTTCCCAGCTTGTACATTGTGTGACGGGGACACTTGTGTGTCTCAGGACAGCTATCGGGAAACAGAACATTCTGAATGATGCTAGTGCGCTCTGTGTGTGTGTGTAGGATCAGACTGACGGTGCGCCCTGTGTGTGTGTGTAGGATCAGACTGACGGTGCGCTCTGTGTGTACAGGATCAGACTGACGGTGCACCCTGTGTGTGTAGGATAAGACTGACGGTGCGCTCTGTGTGTACAGGATCAGACTGACGGTGCGCTCTGTGTGTATAGGATCAGACTGACGGTGCGCTCTGTGTGTGTAGGATCAGACTGACTCTGCGCTCTGTGTATATAGGATCAGACTGACGGTGCGCTCTGTGTGTATAGGATCAGACTGACGGTGCGCTCTGTGTGTGTAGGATCAGACTGACTCTGCGCTCTGTGTGTACAGGATCAGACTGACGGTGCGCTCTGTGTGTACAGGATCAGACTGACGGTGCGCTCTGTGTGTATAGGATCAGACTGACGGTGCGCTCTGTGTGTACAGGATCAGACTGACGGTGCTCTCTGTGTGTACAGGATCAGACTGACGGTGCTCTCTGTGTGTACAGGATCAGACTGACGGTGCGCTCTGTGTGTACAGGATCAGACTGACGGTGCGCTCTGTGTGTATAGGATCAGACTGACGGTGCGCTCTGTGTATATAGGATCAGACTGACGGTGCGCTCTGTGTGTACAGGATCAGACTGACGGTGCGCTCTGTGTGTACAGGATCAGACTGACGGTGCGCTCTGTGTGTATAGGATCAGACTGACGGTGCGCTCTGTGTATATAGGATCAGACTGACGGTGCGCTCTGTGTGTATAGGATCAGACTGACGGTGCACTCTGTGTGTGTATAGGATCAGACTGACGGTGCTCTCTGTGTGTACAGGATCAGACTGACGGTGCTCTCTGTGTGTACAGGATCAGACTGGCGGTGCGCTCTGTGTGTATAGGATCAGACTGACGGTGCGCTCTGTGTGTACAGGATCAGACTGACGGTGCGCTCTGTGTGTACTGGATCAGACTGACGGTGCGCTCTGTGTGTACAGGATCAGACTGACGGTGCGCTCTGTGTGTACAGGATCAGACTGACGGTGCGCTCTGTGTGTACAGGATCAGACTGACGGTGCGCCCTGTGTGTGTAGGATCAGACTGACGGTGCGCTCTGTGTGTACAGGATCAGACTGACGGTGCGCCCTGTGTGTGTAGGATCAGACTGACGGTGCTCTGTGTGTATAGGATCAGACTGACGGTGCTCTGTGTGTATAGGATCAGACTGACGGTGCGCTCTGTGTGTATAGGATCAGACTGACGGTGCGCTCTGTGTGTACAGGATCAGACTGACGGTGCGCTCTGTGTGTATAGGATCAGACTGACGGTGCGCTCTGTGTGTATAGGATCAGACTGACGGTACGCTCTGTGTGTATAGGATCAGACTGACTCTGCGCTCTGTGTGTACAGGATCAGACTGACGGTGAGCTCTGTGTGTATAGGATCAGACTGACGGTGCGCTCTGTGTGTAGGATCAGACTGACGGTGCGCTCTGTGTGTATAGGATCAGACTGACGGTGCGCTCTGTGTGTATAGGATCAGACTGACGGTGCGCTCTGTGTGTACAGGATCAGACTGACGGTGCGCTCTGTGTGTACAGGATCAGACTGACGGTGCGCTCTGTGTGTATAGGATCAGACTGACGGTGCGCTCTGTGTATATAGGATCAGACTGACGGTGCGCTCTGTGTGTATAGGATCAGACTGACGGTGCGCTCTGTGTGTATAGGATCAGACTGACGGTGCGCTCTGTGTGTACAGGATCAGACTGACGTGCGCTCTGTGTGTATATGATCAGACTGACGGTGCGTTCTGTGTGTATAGGATCAGACTGACGGTGCCCTGTGTGTATAGGATCAGACTGACGGTGCGCTCTGTGTATATAGGATCAGACTGACGGTGCGCTCTGTGTGTATGTTATCAGACTGACGGTGCGCTCTGTGTGTACAGGATCAGACTGACGGTGCGCTCTGTGTGTACAGGATCAGACTGACGGTGCGCTCTGTGTGTATAGGATCAGACTGACGGTGAGCTCTGTGTGTGTGTGTAGGATCAGACTGACGGTGAGCTCTGTGTGTATAGGATCAGACTGACGGTGCGCTCTGTGTGTACAGGATCAGACTGACGGTGCGCTCTGTGTGTAGGATCAGACTGACGGTGAGCTCTGTGTGTATAGGATCAGACTGACGGTGCTCTGTGTGTACAGGATCAGACTGACGGTGCGCTCTGTGTGTATAGGATCAGACTGACGGTGAGCTCTGTGTGTGTGTGTGTAGGATCAGACTGACGGTGAGCTCTGTGTGTACAGGATCAGACTGACGGTGCGCTCTGTGTGTACAGGATCAGACTGACGGTGCGCTCTGTGTGTATAAGATCAGACTGACGGTGCGCTTCTGTGTGTATAGGATCAGACTGACGATGCGCTCTGTGTGTATAGGATCAGACTGACGATGCGCTCTGTGTATAGGATCAGACTGACGGTGCGCTCTGTGTGTATAGGATCAGACTGACGGTGCTCTGTGTGTACAGGATCAGACTGACGGTGCGCTCTGTGTGTATAAGATCAGACTGACGGTGCGCTCCGTGTGTATAGGATCAGACTGACGGTGCACTCTGTGTATATAGGATCAGACTGACGGTGCGCTCTGTGTGTATAAGATCAGACTGACGGTGCGCTCCGTGTGTATAGGATCAGACTGACGGTGCGCTCTGTGTATATAGGATCAGACTGACGGTGCGCTCTGTGTGTATAGGATCAGACTGACGGTGCGCTCTGTGTGTACAGGATCAGACTGACGGTGCGCTCTGTGTGTATAAGATCAGACTGACGGTGCTCTGTGTGTATAGGATCAGACTGACGGTGCGCTCTGTGTGTACAGGATCAGACTGACTGTGAGCTCTGTGTATATAGGATCAGACTGACGGTGCGCTCTGTGTGTACAGGATCAGACTGACGGTGCGCTCTGTGTGTATAGGATCAGACTGACGGTGCGCTCTGTGTGTATAGGATAAGACTGACGGTGCGCTCTGTGTGTATAGGATCAGACTGACGGTGCGCTCTGTGTGTATGGTATCAGACTGACGGTGAGCTCTGTGTGTATAGGATCAGACTAACTGTGCGCTCTGTGTGTATAGGATCAGACTGACGGTGCGCTCTGTGTGTATAGGATCAGACTGACAGTGCGCTGTGTGTGTATAGGATCAGACTGACAGTGCGCTCTGTGTGTATGTTATCAGACTGACGGTGCGCTCTGTGTGTATAAGATCAGACTGACGGTGCGCTCTGTGTGTATAGGATCAGACTGACGATGCGCTCTGTGTATAGGATCAGACTGACGGTGCGCTCTGTGTGTATAGGATCAGACTGACGGTGAGCTCTGTGTGTATAGGATCAGACTGACGGTGCGCTCTGTGTGTATAGGATCAGACTGACGATGCGCTCTGTGTATAGGATAAGACTGACGGTGCGCTCTGTGTGTATAGGATCAGACTGACGGTGCGCTCTGTGTGTATGGTATCAGACTGACGGTGAGCTCTGTGTGTATAGGATCAGACTAACTGTGCGCTCTGTGTGTATAGGATCAGACTGACGGTGCGCTCTGTGTGTATAGGATCAGACTGACGGTGCGCTCTGTGTGTATGGTATCAGACTGACGGTGAGCTCTGTGTGTATAGGATCAGACTAACTGTGCGCTCTGTGTGTATAGGATCAGACTGACGGTGCGCTCTGTGTGTATAGGATCAGACTAACTGTGCGCTCTGTGTGTATAAGATCAGACTGACGGTGCGCTCTGTGTGTATAGGATCAGACTGACGGTGCGCTCTGTGTGTACAGGATCAGACTGACGGTGTGCTCTGTGTGTATAGGATCAGACTAACTGTGCGCTCTGTGTGTATAGGATCAGACTGACGGTGCGCTCTGTGTGTATAGGATCAGACTGACGGTGCGCTCTGTGTGTATAGGATCAGACTGATGGTGCGCTCTGTGTGTATAGGATCAGACTGACGGTGCGCTCTGTGTGTATAGGATCAGACTGACGGTGCGCTCTGTGTGTACAGGATCAGACTGACGGTGCTCTGTGTGTATAGGATCAGACTGACGGTGCGCTCTGTGTGTATAGGATCAGACTGACGGTGAGCTCTGTGTGTATAGGATCAGACTGACGGTGCGCTCTGTGTGTATAGGATCAGACTGACAGTGCGCTCTGTGTGTACAGGATCAGACTGACGGTGCGCTCTGTGTGTATAGGATCAGACTGACGGTGCGCTCTGTGTGTATAGGATCAGACTGACGGTGCGCTCTGTGTGTATAGGATCAGTGCGCTCTGTGTGTACAGGATCAGACTGACGGTGCGCTCTGTGTGTATAGGATCAGACTGACGGTGCGCTCTGTGTGTATAGGATCAGACTGACGGTGCGCTCTGTGTGTATAGGATCAGACTGACAGTGCGCTGTGTGTGTATAGGATCAGACTGACAGTGCGCTCTGTTTGTATAGGATCAGACTGACGGTGCGCTCTGTGTGTATAGGATCAGACTGACGGTGCGCTCTGTGTGTATAGGATCAGACTGACGGTGCGCTCTGTGTGTAGAGGATCAGACTGACGGTGCACTCTGTGTGTATATAGGATCAGACTGACGGTGCGCTCCGTGTGTATAGGATCAGACTGACGGTGCGCTCCGTGTGTATAGGATCAGACTGACGGTGCTCTGTGTGTACAGGATCAGACTGACGGTGCGCTCTGTGTGTATAGGATCAGACTGACGGTGCGCTCTGTGTGTGTGTAGGATAAGACTGACGGTGCGCTCTGTGTGTGTATGGGATCAGACTGACGGTGCGCTCTGTGTGTATAGGATCAGACTGACAGTGAGCTCTGTGTGTACAGGATCAGACTGACGGTGCGCTCTGTGTGTACAGGATCAGACTGACGGTGAGCTCTGTGTGTATAGGATCAGACTGACGGTGCGCTCTGTGTGTATGGTATCAGACTGACGGTGCGCTCTGTGTGTATAGGATCAGACTGACGGTGCGCTCTGTGTATAGGATCAGACTGACTGTGCGCTCTGTGTGTATAGGATCAGACTGACGGTGCGCTCTGTGTGTGTAGGATCAGACTGACGGTGCGCTCTGTGTGTATGGTATCAGACTGACGGTGCGCTCTGTGTGTATAGGATCAGACTGACGGTGCGCTCTGTGTATAGGATCAGACTGACTGTGCGCTCTGTGTGTATAGGATCAGACTGACGGTGCGCTCTGTGTGTGTAGGATCAGACTGACGGTGCGCTCTGTGTATATAGGATCAGACTGACGGTGAGCTCTGTGTGTATAGGATCAGACTGACGGTGCGCTCTGTGTGTGTAGGATCAGACTGACAGTGCGCTCTGTGTGTGTAGGATCAGACTGATTGTGCGCTCTGTGTGTATAGGATCAGACTGACGGTGCGCTCTGTGTGTGTAGTATCAGACTGACGGTGCGCTCTGTGTGTATAGGATCAGACTGACGGTGAGCTCTGTGTGTATAGGATCAGACTGACGGTGCGCTCTGTGTGTATAGGATCAGACTGACGGTGCGCTCTGTGTGTATAGGATCAGACTGACGGTGCGCTCTGTGTGTATAGGATCAGACTGACGGTGCTCTGTGTGTATAGGATCAGACTGACGGTGCTCTGTGTGTACAGGATCAGACTGACGGTGCGCTCTGTGTGTGTGTGTAGGATCAGACTGACGGTGCGCTCTGTGTGTATAGGATCAGACTGACGGTGAGCTCTGTGTGTATAGGATCAGACTGACGGTGCGTTCTGTGTGTATAGGATCAGACTGACGGTGCGCTCTGTGTGTACAGGATCAGACTGATGGTGCGCTCTGTGTGTATAGGATCAGACTGACGGTGCGCTCTGTGTGTATGTTATCAGACTGACGGTGCGCTCTGTGTGTATAGGATCAGACTGACGGTGCGCTCTGTGTGTACAGGATCAGACTGACGGTGCGCTCTGTGTGTATAGGATCAGACTGACGGTGCGCTCTGTGTGTGTAGGATCAGACTGACGGTGCGCTCTGTGTGTATAGGATCAGACTGACAGTGCGCTCTGTGTGTATAGGATCAGACTGACGGTGCACTCTGTGTGTATAGGATCAGACTGACGGTGCGCTCCGTGTGTATAGGATCAGACTGACGGTGCGCTCCGTGTGTATAGGATCAGACTGACGGTGCTCTGTGTGTACAGGATCAGACTGACGGTGCGCTCTGTGTGTATAGGATCAGACTGACGGTGCGCTCTGTGTGTGTGTAGGATAAGACTGACGGTGCGCTCTGTGTGTGTAGGATCAGACTGATTGTGCGCTCTGTGTGTATAGGATCAGACTGACGGTGAGCTCTGTGTGTGTAGGATCAGACTGATTGTGCGCTCTGTGTGTATAGGATCAGACTGACGGTGCGCTCTGTGTGTATAGGATCAGACTGACGGTGCGCTCTGTGTATAGGATCAGACTGATTGTGCGCTCTGTGTGTATAGGATCAGACTGACGGTGCGCTCTGTGTGTACAGGATCAGACTGACGGTGCGCTCTGTGTGTGTGTGTAGGATCAGACTGACGGTGCGCTCTGTGTGTATAGGATCAGACTGACGGTGCGCTCTGTGTGTATAGGATAAGACTGACGGTGCGCTCTGTGTGTATAGGATCAGACTGACGGTGAGCTCTGTGTGTGTAGGATCAGACTGATTGTGCGCTCTGTGTGTATAGGATCAGACTGACGGTGCGCTCTGTGTGTATAGGATCAGACTGACGGTGCGCTCTGTGTATAGGATCAGACTGATTGTGCGCTCTGTGTGTATAGGATCAGACTGACGGTGCGCTCTGTGTGTACAGGATCAGACTGACGGTGCGCTCTGTGTGTGTGTGTAGGATCAGACTGACGGTGCGCTCTGTGTGTATAGGATCAGACTGACGGTGAGCTCTGTGTGTATAGGATCAGACTGACGGTGCGCTCTGTGTGTATAGGATCAGACTGACGGTGCGTTCTGTGTGTATAGGATCAGACTGACGGTGCGCTCTGTGTGTACAGGATCAGACTGATGGTGCGCTCTGTGTGTATAGGATCAGACTGACGGTGCGCTCTGTGTGTGTAGGATCAGACTGACGGTGCGCTCTGTGTGTATAGGATCAGACTGACAGTGCGCTCTGTGTGTATAGGATCAGACTGACGGTGCGCTCTGTGTGTATAGGATCAGACTGACGGTGCGTTCTGTGTGTATGTTATCAGACTGACGGTGCGCTCTGTGTGTGTAGGATCAGACTGACGGTGCGCTCTGTGTGTATAGGATCAGACTGACGGTGCGCTCTGTGTGTATAGGATCAGACTGACGGTGCGCTCTGTGTGTA